>NW_013832567.1:0-421 GCF_000517525.1 Limulus polyphemus
GTGTACTGTCAATAAGGAAACACAAGATTTAACGATACTGTGTACTGTCAATAAGAAGATCAAGATTTAACTATACTGTGTACTGTCAATAAGAAGACACAAGATTTAACGATACTGTGTACTATCAATAAGAAGACACAAGATTTAACAATACTCTCTACTCTCAATAAGAAGACACAAGATTTAACGATAATGTGTACTGTCAATAAGAAGACACAAGATTTAACGATACTGTGTACTGTCAATAAGAAGACACAAGATTTAGCGATACTGTGTACTTTCAATAACAGGACACAAGATTTAACGATACTGTGTACTGTCAATAAGAAGACCAAGATTTCACTATACTGTGTACTGTCAGTAAGAAAACGCAAGATTTAACAATAATGTGTCCTGTCAATAAGAAGACACAAGATTTAAT
>NW_013832568.1:0-1010 GCF_000517525.1 Limulus polyphemus
CATACAGCCAGAATGATGCATAGTAATTAATGAAAACATATAACACCTATATACAGCCAGAATGATGCATAGTAATTAATGAAAACATATAACACCTATATACAGCCAGAATGATGCATAGTAATTAATGAAAACATGTAACACCTATATACAGCCAGAATGATGTATAGTAATTAATGAAAACATATAACACCTATATACAGCCAGAAAGATACTCGTAGAGTGTACCCAACGCAGCAACCAGACTAAAATATACACCCCAAGATCCGTACCCTTACAAATGTGGGTGTAGGTAGGTGCAAAGATCCTCTTTCTATTTCAATTTGGTCTCGAGATTTGACCGTTTTGAAAATCTCAATTTGCTATCGTTTAGCAAAATGAGTTGACCTTGACCTTTTTGCCACATTCATCAAAATTTAATTCCTTGTTGGAGTATCAACAAAGTCAGATGAAAACGTTTCGAGTTCACACACGAGCGAACGGAGGAGTGAAAACAATACGTCAGTCGTCGGCGTGGGGCGAAAACTAACAGTTCCATTATCAAAATAACGGTACAATTCTTGTGTTTTATGTTCCATTATCAAAATAACAATACAATTCTTGTGTTTTATGTTCCATTATCAAAATAACAGTACAATTCTTCTGTTTTATGTTCCATTATCAAAATAACGGTACAATTCTCGTGTTTTATGTTCCATTATCAAAATAACAGTACAATTCTTATAATGGAACATAAAACCAAAATAACAAGTACAATTCTTGTGTTTTATGTTCCATTATCAAAATAACTTATTTTGATAATGGAACATAAAACACAAGAATTGTACTCGGTACAATTCTTGTGTTTTATGTTCCATTATCAAAATAACAGTACAATTCTTGTGTTTTATGTTCCATTATCAAAATAACCAAAATAACAAGTACAATTCTTGTGTTTTATGTTCCATTATCAAAATAATTATTTTGATAATGGAACATAAAACACAAGAATTGTACTCAGTACAATTCTT
>NW_013832569.1:0-525 GCF_000517525.1 Limulus polyphemus
GGTGATAGCTATAGGATTGCCCACCAGTGGCACAGCGGTATGTCTGCCGACTTACTACGCTAGAAATCGAGTTTGGATGCTCGTGGTGGGAAGAGCACAGATAGTCCATTGTGTAGCTTTGTGCAAAATTACAAACAAACAAACAAGCTATGGGATTATTTTAATGAAAACATAATAGACATGCGAGTAAACTTCAACTTTCAAGATGGCGTCACGACGCAAGAGAGGAAAGTTATTGCGAGTATGGAATTTAACCTGATAAGGTAAAGTATAGTGGAGAATTTGTCTTTGGCCTGGTATCTGTTTCGGTAATCGTAAAAGCCTGTGAAGATCCCCGAACGTGAAGTGACAAACAAGGCTCTGGTAATAGTCATGGTAGGCCTAGCAGACAGACCTAAACTCTGCAGTAGGTTCTGAAGTATCGAAATTTATGGTTTCTTGTGGCTCAAATTATGACATTTATATTTTTTGAGTCCATGCATAATTTGATCCACAAGAAACCATAAATTTCGAGCCAAGTCGGAT
>NW_013832570.1:0-421 GCF_000517525.1 Limulus polyphemus
TACATGTCCACTTCACTCCTACATTTACCACCTACATGTCCACTTCACTCTTACAGTTACCACCTACATGTCCACTTCACTCTTACATTTACCACCTACATGTCCACTTCACTCTTACATTTACCACCTACATGTCCACCCAACTCCTACATTTACCACCTACATGTCCACTTCACTCTTACATTTGCCACTTAAAGCGTTCATTGTTCCAATGTACACTCTATAAATGGCTAATGGTACGTATTGAGAATTTGAAATAATCCGCAGCCGAGTTAAATAATTTAAATTTTAATAGTTGAGATGTACCCTGGATTTAGTGTTTAGAAATATACCGATATTTTATTTAATTTACGCTATTTGCCAACCAGATTGATTCACACCGTTTTTGTTTTTGACACAAATACGTTTTAATATATATATA
>NW_013832571.1:0-459 GCF_000517525.1 Limulus polyphemus
GACTGTGATGTTTTAGTGTGTTTAGTTTGAAGTTTTCATATTCTGGTCGATTATGATGTATTAGTGTTTTAATTTGGTGTTTTCATATTCTGGTCGATTGTAATGTTTTAGTTTGTTTAATTTGGCGTTTTTATATTCTGGTCGATCGCGATGTTTTAGTTTGTTTAATTTGATGTTTTCATATTCTGGTTGATTGTTATGTTTTAGTTTCTTTAATTTTGTGGTTTCATATTCTGGTCGATTGTGATGTTTTAGTTTGTTTAATTTGATGTTCTCATATTCTAGTCGATTGTGATATTTTACTTTGTTTAATTTGGTGATTTCATATTCTTGTCGATTTCGATGTTTTAGTTTGTTTAATTTTATGGTTTCATATTCTGGGCAATAGTTATGTTTTAGTTTGTTTAATTTGATGTTCTCATATTCTGGTCGATTGTGATGTTTTATTTGTTTAATTTG
>NW_013832572.1:0-1399 GCF_000517525.1 Limulus polyphemus
AGCAAATTTGGTGAATAATAATCAATTCAGAACCCTCTGGTAACAAGAAATCGAGAAAATATTGGTAACAAAAAGCTTCAGTGCAGTACACATACGATTTCAAGAAGCCATAAAAAGAGTAACATAAAACGACCACAAAAATCGTAAAACTAAAACTAATAATCTAGAATTTTGTAAGTAAACGTGCAAAATTGCAGCGAACCTTAATAAAAAAATTCAAAAAGATTCATGTAAATGGTACTAAGTACTTGTACAAAACGCAAAACCTTCAATAACTCCCTTAAAACGCATCGTAGGAAGGTGAAACTTCGCATGATATTGTGGAACGGACTAGTGAATATACATAGCAAAAATGTTAAGATCCATCAATTTAGAACCCTCTGATAGCAAGAAATCTATAACAGAGCAATATCAAAAAGCGCTTCACTGCACTACACATTCTCTTTCAGAAAGCTAATAAAGTAGTAACAAAATGGACCACAAAAGACTCAAAAATGATAATATGAAGCCAGAGTTTTGCATGTAAATACGTGAGTATGCAACGAACGTTCATAAAAAAATTCGAGAAGATTATTCCAAATGGAACGAAGTACTGGTACAAAACGCAAAATCTCCATAACTTCCTTAAAACGAATAGTAGAAAGGTGAAACTCTGCATATAACTGCGCAACGATAGAGTGTACCTACATAACAAATTTGGTGAATAATAATGAATTGACCTTCTTGTTACCAGAGGGTGTTTCTCGATCTTGAAATCGTATGTGTACTGCACTGAAGCTTATTTTTACCGATTATGGCTTTTTGTGGTCGTTTTATGTTACTCTTTTTACGATATTATTAGTTTTAGTTTTCTAGAATTTTGTAAGTAAACGCGCAATGTTACAGCGAACCTTAATAAAAAAATTCAAAAAGATTAGTACCATTTACATGAATGCAAAATTTCGGCGAACCTTAATAAAAAAATTCAAAAAGATTCATGTAAATGGTACTAAGTACTGGTACAAAACGCAAAACCTTCAATAACTCCCTTAAAACGCATCGTAAGGCAAAACCTTCAATAACTCCCTTAAAACGCATCGTAGGAAGGTGAAACTTCGCATGATACTGTGGAACGAACTAGTGAATATACATTGAAAAAAAGGTTAAGACCCATCAATTTAGAACCCTCTGATAGCAAGAAATCTATAACAGATGGAACGAACTAGTGAATATACATAGCAAAAAAGGTTAAGATCCATCAATTTAAGAACCCTCTGATAGCAAAAAATCTAAAAAAGAGCAATATCAAAAAGCTTCACTGCACTACACATTCTCTTTCAGAAAGCCAATAAAGTAATAACAAAATGGACCACAAAAGTCTCAAAAATGATAATATGAAGCTAGAGTTTTGCATGTAAAT
>NW_013832573.1:0-421 GCF_000517525.1 Limulus polyphemus
ATAGATAAGTAATATACACAGCGGTAAATATATATAGATAAGTAATATACACAGCGATAAATATATATATAGATGAGTAATATACACAGCGGTAAATATATATAGATAAGTAATATACACAGCGATAAATATATATATAGATGAGTAATATACACAGCGGTAAATATATATATAGATAAGTAATATACTTATATAGATAAGTAATATACACAGCGGTAAATATATATATATAGATAAGTAATATACACAGCGGTAAATATATATAGATAAGTAATATACACAGCGATAAATATATATATAGATGAGTAATATACACAGCGGTAAATATATATATAGATGAGTAATATACACAGCGGTAAATATATATATATAGATGAGTAATATACACAGCGGTAAATATATATATAGATGAGTAATATAC
>NW_013832574.1:0-1487 GCF_000517525.1 Limulus polyphemus
AATACACAGTATTGTTAAATCTTGTGTCTTCTTATTGACAGTACACATTGTTAAACCTTGTGTCTTCTTAATGATAGTAAACAGTATTGTTAAATCTTGTGTCTTCTTAGAGACAGCAAACAGTATTGTTAAATTTTGTGTCTTCTTATTGACAATACACAGTATTGTTAAATCCTTTGGCTTCTCAGTGATAGCACACAATATCGTTAAATCTTGTGGCTTGTTATTGACAGTACACAGTATTGTTAAATCTTGTGTCTTCTTATTGAAAGTACACAGTATCGTTAAATCTTGTGTCTTCTTATTGACACTACACAGTATTGTTAAATCTTGTGTCTTCTTTTTGATAGTACACAGTATTTTTAAATATTGTGTCTTATTAATTACAATACACAGTATTGTTAAAACTTGTGTCTTCTTTCAATAAGAAGACACAAGATTTAAGAATACTGTGAACTGTGAATAACAAGCCACAATAATTAACGATACTGTGTACTGTTTATAAGAAGAGAAACGATTTAACGTACTGTGTACTATCAAACTGTACACAGTATCGTTAAATCGCGTGGCTTGTCAGTGAAAGCACACAGTATCGTTAAATCTTGTGGCTTGTTATTGACAGAACACAGTATTGTTAATTCTTGTGTCTTCTTATAGACAGTACACAGTATTGTTAAATCTTGTGTCTTCTTATTGACAATACACAGTATTGTTAAATCGCGTGGCTTGTCAGTGATAGCACACAATATCATTAAATCTTGTGGCTTGTTATTGATAGTACACAGTATCGTTACATCGTGTGGCTTGTCAGTGATAGTACACAGTATCGTTAAATCTTATGGCTTGTTATTGACAGTACACAGTATCGTTAAATCTTATGGCTTGTTATTGACAGTACACAATAAATACTGTGTACTATCAATAAGAACACACAAGATTTAACGATACTGTGTACTGTCAATAAGAAGTCACAATATTCAACGATAATGTGTACTGTCAGTAAGAAAACACAAGATTTAACAATACTGTGTACTATCAATAAGAACACACAAGATTTAACGATACTGTATATTGTCAATAAGAAGACACAAGATTTAACAATACTGTGTATTGTCAATAAGAAGACACAAGATTTAACAATACTGTGTACTGTCAATAAGAAGACACAAGATTTAACAATACTGTGTTCTGTCAATAAGAAGACACAAGATTTGGTATTGTTAAATCTTGTGTCTTCTTATTGAAAGTACACAGTATTGTTAAATCTTGTGTCTTTTTATTGACAGTACACAGTACCGTTAAATCTTGTGTCTTCTTATTGAGAGTACACAGTATCGTTATATCCTATGTTTTCTTATTGACAGTACACAGTATCGTTAAATCTTGTGTATTCTTATTGAAAGTACACAGTATCGTTAAATCTTGTGTCTTCTTATTGACAATACACAGTATCGTTAAATCTTGTGTCTTCTTATTGACAGTACACA
>NW_013832575.1:0-421 GCF_000517525.1 Limulus polyphemus
GAATTGATAGTGTTGATGCATCATCTCTTTTTATACTTAACAGTGAGAATAGTAGGACTAGGGGACACAAATATAAATTTTGGCAAAGTAGGAGTCATCTTTAGCTAAGACAGTTTTATTTTTCTAACAGGGTGTTTGCTCTTTGGAATGGGTTGCCTTCGGATGTTGTGGAGGACTTAAATTTAAATGCGTTTAAGAAAAGGCTTGGTAAGTAGGATATGATAAGTGCTGTCTTTAATATTTTATTTATTTTTAATTTGTTTATTAATAATTTTAGTTTAGTTTAGAGGGTAGAACAGCCGAGATGGATCAATAGATAATCTGTTGTCCCAAAACGTCATTTTATGCTAGCTTTGCACTAAAAGAAGAAATGAAACAAATTTTAGTGGAGAAAAATTGTAAACATCCTATTCTTACGTCT
>NW_013832576.1:0-448 GCF_000517525.1 Limulus polyphemus
GACGATTGGAAACAACAAAGGCTAGACTCAAGTAAGTGTTGCTACATCCATTGGTCTGCATGTCGCAGCACTTAAATCAACTACAATACCCCCGATGTCAGAGAAGATAATTTGGGGAAGGATAAAAGAACATCCTTATGGAAGCCCAATGCTTGTAGAAGCAGTGGAAGACCCATCCAGGCCAGCGGATTTGAAGATTGGAAGGTCACTTGTAGCGGGTCGTCAAGTAGTACCTATAACAGTGGCCAATTTCTCTGAATATGAGCATACAATTAAGGAAGGGGCATTGTTGGGTGTGTGCCAGGAGGTAGAGCCAGTCAATGTTAAAGCAAGGAATGCAACTGTGAAGAAAGGACATACACTTCCGGAATATTTGACTGACCTCTATAAGAAGAGCATAGTCCATTTGTCATCATCACAAGGCTCTTCAGGTAAAAGAACTTTTGGT
>NW_013832577.1:0-646 GCF_000517525.1 Limulus polyphemus
ACTTAACAAATTGGTGTCAGAAAGTGGGACAAAAAAAATGGAAACGAGAAGCGGCAAATCAAACTACAGCATAGCAGACTTGATGGCTGCAATACAAGAGCAGCAAAAGAAACAAGAAGAACGAGAAAAGAAAAAAGAAGAACGAGAGATTAAACAAGAAGAGAGATTACATCAGTTGTTAGAGGAAAAAGAAAAGAAACAAGAAGAACGAGAAATTAAACAAGAAGAGAGATTACAGCAGTTGTTAAAGGAAAAGGAAAAGAAACAAGAAGAACGAGAAAATAAACAAGAAAAGAAACAAGAAGAACGAGAAATTACGCAATTGTTAGAGGAAAAAGAAAAGAAACAAGAGGAAAGATTACAGCAGTGGCAAGAAAACCTACAACAATGGCAGCTCGAACAGCAAAATAAACAAGAAGAGAAATTACAGCAGTTGTTTGAGGAACCACTGCTGTAATTTCTCTTCTCGTTCTTCTTGTTTCTTTTCTTTTTGGGAGGAAAAAGAAAATAAACAGGAAGAGAGACAACAGCAGTTGCAAGAAAATCTCCAACAGTGGCAGCTCAAACAGCAAAATAAACAAGAAGAAAGATTACAGCAGTGGCAAGAAAACCTGCAACAGTGGCAGCTCGAACAACAAAATAAACA
>NW_013832578.1:0-501 GCF_000517525.1 Limulus polyphemus
CGGTATTGTTGAAGTTAACGTTCGTTCGTTACAGTGTTGTTTAGCGCGATTGTTGAAGTTGAGTGTATCGGTAAAGTTGTATTCGGAAAGAATAAACCAGTTTTTATTAAGAAAGAACTTGTGTCGCTTAAATTTCGTCGGAACGAAGTTACGAAAAATCAATCAACACAAACGGAGACGTAACAAATTGGTGTCAAAAGTGGGATAGAAAAAAAAAGAAAAGAAAAATGGAAACAAGAGGCGGAAAATCAAACTACAGCTTGGCAGATTTGATGGCAGCAATACAAAAACAAGAAAAGAAACAAGAAGCGCGAGAAGAGAAATTACAACAGTTGTTAGAGGAAAAAGAAAAGAAACAAGAAGAACGAGAAAATAAACAAGAAAAGAAACAAGAAGAACAAGAAGCGAAATTACAACAGTTCTTAGAGGAAAAAGAAAAGAAACAAGAAGAGAGATTACAGCAGTTGTTGGAGGAAAAAGAAAAGAAACAAGAAGAGAGAC
>NW_013832579.1:0-421 GCF_000517525.1 Limulus polyphemus
ATACTATAACATTACCATAATTATAACTATACTATAACATTACCATAATTATAACTATGCTATAATGTTACCATAATTATAACTATACTATAACATTACCATAATTATAACTATACTATAATTATACCATAACTATAACTATTCTATAATATTAAAATAATTATAACTATACTATAACATTACCATGATTATAACTATACTATAACATTACCATAATTATAACTATGCTATAATGTTACCATAATTATAACTATACTATAATTATACCATAACTATAACTATACTATAACATTAAAATAATTATAACTATACTATAACATTACCATAATTATAACTATACTATAACATTACCATAACTATAACTATACTGTAATTATACCATAACTACACTATAACTATACCATACCTATAACTATACTAT
>NW_013832580.1:0-421 GCF_000517525.1 Limulus polyphemus
AAGCTTCTACTTAAGCCCTTCCAAACATTCTGGCATTGGTAAGTCTCTCTCTTCCTTCTCTCCACCCTCCGAACATTTTCTGCATTAATAAGTCTCTGTATCCTCTCCATCTTCCAAACATTCTCTGCATTGGTAAACTTGTCTCCATCTTCCAAACATTTACTGCATTGGTAAGCTTGTCTCTATCTTCTAAATATTCTCTGCATTAAAAAGTCTCTGCATTGGTAAGCTTGTCTCCATCCTCTCCATCTTCCAAATATTCTCTGCATTGCCAATGTTGCTGTAGTAACAACATACACAATACAGATTTGAAGTGTGCACTTTATCATAGTTGTTGAGCTTACTGGATAGATTATATAGTCAGTGTTTCACCTGTAGCTACCATATAGAAATGTTTGGTTAGTGTTTCTCTCTGGTGACC
>NW_013832581.1:0-421 GCF_000517525.1 Limulus polyphemus
CTCAAATCGAGAAATCTAACAGGCCTGAAAGATAATCAACAGTTGCTTCTTTTCGCCCTGCTCGCGGAATTAAGGATTATTCTTTAAGAGTCATCAATTGAAATTTCAATGAATAAATAGACTGTGAAGTTAAGGTGGTATAATTAAAAGTTCCTTAAAATCAGAATAAATTTCTAGGGTTTTGTTACAAGTGTTAAAATCATTAAAGAATCCACAGTACTTTAATTTAGTAAATTTTGCAATCGTGTGAGTAGAAAATGGAACTGCACATTTCCAGGGTTGGAATCATAGGATCCAACTGGGTAAAATTTTCCTGTGGGGGAAAGGGGAGTACCCCGAGAAAACCTACTTTCACGGCCGGGGCCCCGAAAATAATATTTCCCGATCATATCCGGTGGACGCTGAAATGAAGAGAAAAGGT
>NW_013832582.1:0-422 GCF_000517525.1 Limulus polyphemus
ACCAGTGATTACATGGTAATTTATAATTAGGTAATCACCAGTGATTACATGGTACTTTTTAATTAGGTAATCACCAGTGATTACATGGTACTTTTTAATTAGGTAATCACTAGTGATTACATGGTACTTTTTAATTAGGTAATCACTAGTGACTACATGGTACTTTTTAATTAGGTAATCACCAGTGATTACATAGTAATTTATAATTAGATAATCATCAGTGATTACATGGTAATTTATAATTAGATAATCACCAGTGATTACATGGTAATTTATAATTAGATAATCACCAGTGATTACATGGTAATTTATAATTAGGTAATCACTAGTGACTACATAGTCACAGTTTTTAATTAGATAATCACCAGTGACTACATGGTCACAGTTTTTAATTAGATAATCACCAGTGATTACATGGTAAT
>NW_013832583.1:0-557 GCF_000517525.1 Limulus polyphemus
CTACCCATGTATAACCTTCCAGACTTCTATACTACCCATGTATAATCTACCAGACTTCTATACTACCCATGTATAATCTACCAGACTTCTATACTACTCATGAATTATCTACCAGACTTCTATACTACTCATGGATTATCTACCAGACTTTCATACTACCCATGTCTAATCTACCAGATTTCTGCACTACCAGTGTATAATCTACCAGACTTCTGTACTACACATGTATAATCTACCAGACTTCTATACTACTCATGGATTATCTACCAGACTTTCATACTACCCATGTCTAATCTACCAGATTTCTGCACTACCAGTGTATAATCTACCAGACTTCTATACTACCCGTGTATAATCTCGCAGACTTCTGTAATACACACGTATAATCTACCAGACTTCTATACTACTCATAGATTACCTACCAGACTTCTATACTACCCATGTATAATCTACCAGACTTCTATACTACCCATGTATAATCTACCAGACTTCTATACTACTCATGGATTATCTACCAGACTTCTATGCTACCCATGTATAATCTACCAGACTTCTAT
>NW_013832584.1:0-421 GCF_000517525.1 Limulus polyphemus
AACATCTTAAGTTATATTCATATCATAATTTGTAGCTAACATCTTAAGTTATATTCATATCATAATTTGTAGCTAACATCTTAAGTTTCATTCATATCATAATTTGTAGATAACATCTTAAGTTACATTCATAGTGTAATTTGTAGCTAACATCTTAAGTTACATTTATAGAGTAATTTGTAGCTAACATCTTAAGTTACATTCATATCATAATTTGTAGCTAACGTATTAAGTTACATTTATATCATAATTTGTAGCTAACATCTTAAGTTACATTCATAGTGTAATTTGTAGCTAACATCTTAAGTTACATTTATAGTGTAATTTGTAGCTAACGTCTTAAGTTTCATTCATATCATAATTTGTAGCTAACATCTTAAGTTTCATTCATATCATAATTTGTAGCTAACATCTTAAGTTT
>NW_013832585.1:0-421 GCF_000517525.1 Limulus polyphemus
ATTTATAAAACTGCGTCTGGGCATGTTAAACCTCAGTTGTAAAACTTTTAGCCAATCCTAGTCGAAAGTGTCAATTTCAGTACCAATTATTCCAATTGCTGTATCTCCCATTTGACAAATCATAGGATGATAAGGAAAGCACGTGATGAAACGTTGTTTTCTGGATTTTACAATATGAATGTGGGTGGTGCTTATTATAGTAACTGCCATTTTATGTAGAGGTTGTATTTAGTACTGGCCAATAGGGTTTTTCCATAAGCGTTAGAAAAGTTGCTTCTGGAAAAAACTGCATGGGATTTACGTGACTTTTATTATTTTTATATAGTAGCTTAAGTCATGCTGCATCGTATATCTATTTATTTTAAGCTTTATATTGAAAAATTAACTCAAAATAGATACATTTTTAGGAAAGAAGTTGATC
>NW_013832586.1:0-595 GCF_000517525.1 Limulus polyphemus
TAACAGTTTATACACATACACAAAGTTTCATGCGATGTTCCAGTATAAGGATACATACTGATACATACATTGGGTTATCTATAAGTGGTAACAGTTTATACACATACACAAAGTTTCATGCGATGTTCCAGTATAAGGATACATACTGATACATACAGTGGGTTATCTATAAGTGGTAACAGTTTATAAATAGTAAAACACACACACACAAAGTTTCATGTGATCTTTAGGTATAAGGATATATACTGATACGTGCAGTGGGTCTGGGGTTGCCTGAAATCTTTGCTTGGAATGTGGCATCAGCCCCTTCCAGCAGTTTAATGTTGCGAGGACGCTGTAGGACTTCGGGTGCACAAGGTGGAGACGATGCATCTCGAGCTGCTGGAGGTGAAGGCTCTGTTTCACTCTGTTGACGTTTGGTGAATGATTCTCGAAATTCGGTTTCTTTCAGAAGACGGTATTCAAAAGTGTCAACTCTGAAACCCTAGAAGTAGTCATCATTGTATAAAAATATTCTCTACTTTACTCGAAGTAGTCATCATTGTATAAAGATATTCTCTACTTTACTCGAAGTAGTCATCATTGTATAAAGATA
>NW_013832587.1:0-489 GCF_000517525.1 Limulus polyphemus
CACACAAGATTTAACGATACTCTGTACTGTCAATAAGAACACACAAGATTTAACGATACTGTGTACTGTCAATAAGAAGACACAAGATTTAACAATACTGTGTACTGTCAATAAGAAGACACAAGATTTAACAAAACTGTGTCCTGTCAATAAGAAGACACAATATTCAACGATAATGTGTACTGTCAGTAAGAAAACACAAGATTTAACGATACTGTGTACTGTCAATAAGAATAAACAATATTCAACGATAATGTGTACTGTCAGTAAGAAAACACAATATTTAACAATAATGTGTCCTGTCAATAAGAAGACACAAGATTTAACGATACTGTGCACTCTCAATAAGAAGACACACGATTTAGCAAAACTGTGTGCTATCCATAAAAAGACACAAGATTTAACGATAATGTGTACTGTTTACATAGTATCGTTAAATCTTGTGTCTTCTTATTATTGACAGAAAAGAAGACACAAGATTTAACGATA
>NW_013832588.1:0-421 GCF_000517525.1 Limulus polyphemus
AACAATCAACAAATCATACTTCTAACCAGGCTACCAATCAACAAATCATATTTCTCGCACAGAATAGGTATCAACAAATCATACTTCTCACCAGGCTTCCAATCAACAAATCATACTTCTCACCAGGCTTCCAATCAACAAATCATACTTCTTGCACAGAATAGGTATCAACAAATTATACTTCTAACCAGGCTACCAATCAACAAATCATATTTCTCGTACAGAATAGGTATCAACAAATCATACTTCTCACCAGGCTACCAATCAACAAATCATGCTTCTCACACAGAATAGATATCATCAAATCATACTTCTCACCAGGCCACCAATCAACAAATCATACTTCTCACTCATAATAGGTACCAACAAATCATACTTCTTACCAAGCTTCCAATCAACAAATCATACTTCTCACTCATAA
>NW_013832589.1:0-421 GCF_000517525.1 Limulus polyphemus
TTCGCTAAAATCGGGCCACGGGTTACAAAGTTAACGCCTTTTTCGGATCACTTTTATGAAAATGTCTAGCATGAGTAATTTTATATCACACTACCGTTCGCGCTCTTTCCGAAACTTCTTCGTTCAAATCTATTTCCCTGTCAATGTTCCCATCTTCATTAAAAGGCGTAAGATGACAAAAACAAGATCTTCAAGAATTTCTCAATAATGTGCCTTGGTTATGGTAGGTAATTCGAAAAAAAATAAAGTGTTACTGTTTCTTATTTGTAGAAGGTTTAAGAGGAAAGACTACAACATAATGAACTAATTCATCACAATACCTGAAAATTCTGACTTCTCTTTTTTAAAAATGAAATGGTCCTTCCTTTTACTCCCGATCAACAATCAAATATCTTTTCTTGAATTATGAATAACACGAATG
>NW_013832590.1:0-421 GCF_000517525.1 Limulus polyphemus
AGGGTTTAGTTGCGGGCTCTGTAAGGGGCTTGCCATTGTCTGGGGCTGATTAAGTCGATGGTCAATGTATCCTCCTTGTGTAACACACAACCAATCGTTCTTTAACGTATCTAATTCGCTTTTAAATTTACTGATGTTTTCCATTTGTACCTCTTGCCATTGTTGTTGATTTTCCTGTAGTTGCTGCTGACTTTCTTGTAGTTGCTGCTGACTTTCCTGCAACTGTAGGAGACTTTCTTCCTGTTTCCTTTCTTGTTCCAGTTGCCACTGCTGTAATTTTTCTTCTTGTTTCTTTTCTTTTTCCTCCAACAACTGCTGTAATCTCTCTTGTTTATTTTGCTGTTCGAGCTGCATGTGTTGTAGGTTTTCTTGCCACTGCTGTAATCTTTCTTCTTGTTTCTTTTCTCGTTCTTCTTGTTTC
>NW_013832591.1:0-421 GCF_000517525.1 Limulus polyphemus
AACAACTAGGTGTAACTCTAGTTACCGAATTTATAATCACCTTACTCATCTTTAGCCTTACTTCGTACAACTACTCCATGAACATTTATGTGTAACTCTAATTACCGAATTTAAAACCACCATATTCATCTTTAGCCTTACTTGGTACAACTACTCCATGAACAACTAGGTGTAACTCTAGTTACCGAATTTATAACCACCATACTCATCTTTAGCCTTACTTGGTACAACGACTCCATGAATACCTAGGTGTTACTCTAGTTACAGAATTTATAACCACCATACTCATCTTTAGCCTTACTTGGTACAACTACTTCAGAAACACCTAGGTGTAACTCTAGTTACGGAATTTGTAACCACCATACTCATCTTTAGCGTTATTTGGTACAACAAATCCACAAACACTTATGTGTCACTCTAG
>NW_013832592.1:0-651 GCF_000517525.1 Limulus polyphemus
CTGTCTCTCGTGTTTCTATGAGCTACACAATATTATACCTGATCCATGTTTACCAGGATATTCTGTATCTCTATTTATTGAGAAGAAAGTAAAAACCTTCTGTCTCTCGTGTTTCTATGAGCTACACAGTGTTATATACGATTCATGTTTACCAGGATATTCTGTATCTCTACTTGTTGATTATAAAGTAAAAACCTTCTGTCTCCCGTGTTTCTATGAGCTACACAATGTTATATACGATTCATGTTTACCAGGATATTCTGTATCTCTACTTGTTGATTATAAAGTAAAAACCTTATGTCTCTCGTGTTTCTACGAGCTACACAATGTTATATACGATTCATGTTTACCAGGATATTCTGTATCTGTCTACTTGTTGAATAGAAAGTAAAAACCTTCTGTCTCTCGTGTTTCGGTATAATATTGTGTAGTTCATAAATTATCCATGTTTACCAGGATATTCTGTATCTCTACTTCTTGAGAAGGAAGTAAAAACCTTATGTCTCTCGTGTTTCTGTGAGCTACACAACAAAGTTATACATGATCCATGTTTACCAGGATATTCTGTATCTGTCTACTTGTTGAATAGAAAGTAAAAACCTTATGTCTCTCGTGTTTCTATGAGCTATGCAACAATATTATACCTGATCC
>NW_013832593.1:0-932 GCF_000517525.1 Limulus polyphemus
TGTCTTTGCATCTGTACCTTGACATCTGCTGGATGTGAAGAGAATGTTGTCTTTGCATCTGTAACTGGACATCTGGATGTGAAGAGAATGTCTTTACATCTGTAACTGGACATCTGTATGTGAAGAGAATGTCTTTACACCTGTAACTGGACATCTGCTGGATGTGTAGAGAATGTTGTCTTTGCATCTGGATGTGAAGATAATGTTGTCTTTGCATCTGTACCAGGACATCTGGATGTGAAAAGAATGTTGTCTTGGCATCTGTAACTGGACGTCTGGATATGAAGAAAATGTTGTCTTTGCATCTGTACCAGGACATCTGGATGTGAAAAGAATGTTGTCTTTACATCTGTAACTGGACATCTAGATGTGAAGAGAATGTTTTCTTTACATCTGTAACTGGACATCTGGATGTGAAGAGGAGATGTAAAGACAACATGTAACTGGACATCTAGCAGATGTCCAGTTACAGATGTAAAGACAACATTCTCTTCACATCCAGCAGATGTCCAGGTACAGATGTAAAGATAACATTCTCTTCACATCCAGCAGATGTCCAGGTACAGATGTAAAGATAACATTCTCTTCACATCCAGCAGATGTCCAGGTACAGAAACAAAGACAACATTCTCTTCACATCCGGATGTGAAGAGAATGTTGTCTTTACATCTGTACCAGGACATATGGATGTGAAGAGAATGTTATACTGGCATCTGTACCTGGACATCTGGATGTGAAGAGAATGTTATACTGGCATCTGTACCTGGACATCTGCTGGAAGTGAAGAGAATGTTGTCTTTACATCTGTAACTGGACATCTGGATGTGAAGAGAATGTTGTCTTTACATCTGTAACTGGACATCTGGATTTAATATATATGTATTTAATAAGAATACGTCATGGCCTTTTAGATGCTGAGATTTTGTTTGAAT
>NW_013832594.1:0-421 GCF_000517525.1 Limulus polyphemus
GCAACTTTGTCATAGATTCTGCATCTCAGCAAACCCTTTTGAATTTCAAGGTGCAAGATCACAAATGAGTACCAGAAGCCATACAGAAGTTCATTAATGTTATAGGACATTATGCAGTGTTGTGGGGACCAATGTGGGTAACTATTGAGCTCTTCGGCATGAAGGAGAGACACAAAGTATACTTGGCTGACATTGAAGACCAGTGCATTCTAGGGTTGGACTACTAACTACCGAGGTAGTGTGTAGTTAATTTTGATAAAATGACGTTTGGGAACAACAAAGGCTAAATTCCAGTAAGTGTTAAAAGAGTGGTTGAGCTAACAAGGTGTCATCAAGCTGAAGTCAAAGTGACTGAAGGAGTTGATGATGGTGGAGTGGAACCAGGTATAGATATTAAAGCAGAGCAGGAGAAAGATCAAGA
>NW_013832595.1:0-422 GCF_000517525.1 Limulus polyphemus
GGGTCTTCTTATTAGAAAGACACAGTATTAGTTAAATCTTGTGTCTTCTTATTGACAGTCCACAATATAGTTAAATCTTGGGTCTTCTTATTGACAGTACACAGTATCGTTAAATCTTGTGTCTTCTTATTCGACCAGTACACAGTATCGTTAAATCTTGTTTCTTGTAATTGACATTACACAGTATCGTTAATTCTTGTATCTTCTTATTGACAGTACACAGTATCGTTAAATCTTGGGTCTTCTTATTGAAAGACACAGTATTGTTAAATCTTGTGTCTTCTTATTGACAGTCCACAATATAGTTAAATCTTGTGTCTTCTTATTGAAAGTACACAGTATCGTTAAATCTTGTGTCTTCTTATTGACAGTACACATTATTGTTAAATCTTGTGTCTTCTTATTGACAGTACACAGTATTG
>NW_013832596.1:0-449 GCF_000517525.1 Limulus polyphemus
GATATTACCTAATCCTCAGCTTTACTCTTAAGTTATTATCTAATCAAGAGTAAAGCTGAGTTACTCTGGGCTACTGTATAAAATATTACCTAGTCAAGAGTAAAGCTACGTTACTCGGGGATATTCTATAAGATATCACCTAATCAAGAGTAAAACTTAGTTACTCGGGGGCTAGTGTATAAGATATTATCTAATCAAGAGTAATACTGAGTTACTCGGGGGCTACTGTATAAGATATTACCTAATCAAGAGTAAAACTGAGTTACTCGGGGGCTACTGTATAAGATATTACCTAATCAAGAGTAAAACTGAGTTACTCGGGGCTACTGCATAAGATATTAGCTAATCAAGAGTAAAGTTGAGTTACTCGGGGGCTACTGTATAAGATATTACCTAATCAAGAGAAAAACTGGGTTACTCGGGGGCTACTGCATAAGATATTACCTAAT
>NW_013832597.1:0-441 GCF_000517525.1 Limulus polyphemus
GAGGTCAGTGAAGCTGGAAAACTTTCATAGCTGAAATCCATTAATCAAAGCTATAACCCTGTACATAATGAACACCACACATCCAATTACTGAAATATTAATAAAATGAAGCCAGCATTAACACATACATTTATTTAAGAAAAAAACATAGATATATTTAATTACAGTTCTTGCTACAATGTTTAAAACAAGTTTACAGCATGTTGAGTTTGATTGATCGTTTTTGTTAAGCTCAAAGTTACACAAATAGCTGTGCTCTGCCCACTGCAGGTATCGAAAAATGATTTTTGGTATTCTTTAATAGATAGTTTAGGCAGAGTATTCTTACTGATTTGACTGTGAAATGGGCCGTACTGCCTATTGGAGAAACACGTATAGAAATATATTTTCGTGCCGTTTTCCATCAAAACCGCATGAAAGAATACTAGGAACATAATATTG
>NW_013832598.1:0-421 GCF_000517525.1 Limulus polyphemus
TTCTAAACTGGTTAAGACATACTGGTAGTAGCGCTATCTTTGCGTGGTTAGGCGGTCGTATGTAACAAAATATGTATCCGTTGTTGCTATTAATGTTTATGTTGGGGAGGTATATTTTAAAATCTTTTTTATGTAATAGCCTGATGCTGCGTGTATCTAATTTTTTGGAAATTGAAATTGTTTTATAATTGGAAATATTATACTTGTTTTGACGATTTTGTAGGGTTTCATTAAGTACAATGAAGTGTGAGTTTAATTTGGTACTCGAATATTTACTTGTAAACATCTGAGGATTTTACCTATTCCTGAGGTCAGGTTTTATTGGCTCGTTAATGATTTCATGGTTGACGATACGGATTATGGGGTCTGCGATGAATTATGAGATGGTGTTGGGGGAGACGTTGTACTGTAGGTTCAACCT
>NW_013832599.1:0-421 GCF_000517525.1 Limulus polyphemus
ACGGGGTCTTTATGACCTTATGATGTATTGAACAATGAAATGTGTTGTAATTATAACAGTATTTTATATAACAATTGAATACACGGGGTCTTTATGACCTTATGATGTAGTGTACAATGACATGCTGTTGTAATTATAACTGTATTTTATATAACAAGTTAATACACGTGGTCTTTATGACCTTATGATGTATTGAACAATGAAATGTATTGTAATTATAACATTATTTTATATAACAAGTGAATACACGGGTTTTTTATGACCTTATGATGTATTGTACTATGACTTGCTTATGTAATTATAACTGTATTTTATATAACAAGTGAATACACAGGGTGTTTATGACCTTATGATATATTGAAGTTTGGCATGCTATGGTAATTATAACTGAATTTTATATAACAAGTGAATTCACTGGGTC
>NW_013832600.1:0-696 GCF_000517525.1 Limulus polyphemus
AAGATTTAACGATACTGTGTACTATCTATAAAAAGCCCAAGATTTAACGATACTAAGTACTGTCAATAAGAAGACACAAGATTTAACGATACTGTGCACTGTCAATAAGAAGACACAAGATTTAACTATACTGTGTACTGTCAATAAGAAGACACAAGATTTAACGATACTGTGCGTTAAATCTTGTGTCTTCTTATTGACAGTACACAGTATCGTTAAATCTTGTGTCTTCTTATTGACAGTACACAGTATCGTTAAATCTTGTGTCTTCTTATTGACAGTACACAATATCGTTAAATCTTGTGTCTTCTTATTGAAAGTACACAGTAATAGTTAAATCTTGTGTCTTCTTATTGACAGTACACAGTATCGTTAAATCTTGTGTCTTCTTATTGACAGTACACAGTATAGTTAAATCTTGTGTCTTCTTATTGACAGTGCACAGTATCGTTAAATCTTGTGTCTTCTTATTGACAGGACATATTATTGTAAATCTTGTGTTTTCTTACTGACAGTACACATTATCGACGAATAGTGTCTCTTCTTATTGACAGTACACAGTATTGTTAAATCTTGTGTCTAGTTATTGACAGTAAATACTGTGTACTGTCAATAAGAAGACACAAGATTTAACGATACTGTGTACTGTCAATAAGAAGACACAAGATTTAACGATACTGTGTACTGTCAATAACT
>NW_013832601.1:0-548 GCF_000517525.1 Limulus polyphemus
TTGATCTGTGTACACCTTGTCAGAGTCCTGCAATTTATATACAAAACGCTTGAGTTTCCAAGTTGATCTGTGTATACCTTGTCAGAGTCTTGCAATTTATATACAAAACGCTTGAGTTTCCAAGATGATCTGTGTACACCTTGTCAGAGTCCTGCAATTTGTATACAAAAAGCTTGAGCTTCCAAGATGATCTGTGTACACCTTGTCAGAGTCCTGCAATTTGTATACAAAAAGCTTGAGTTTCCAAGTTGATCTGTGTGTACACGTTTTCAGAGTCTTGCAACTTGTATACAAAAAGCTTGAGTTTTCAAGTTGATCTGTGTACACCTTGTCAGAGTCCTGTAATTTATATTCAAAAAGCTTGAGTTTCCAAGTTGATCTGTGTACACCTTGTCAGAGTCCTGCAATTTATATACAAAAAGCTTGAGTTTCCAAGTTGATCTGTGTACACGTTTTCAGAGTCTTGCAACTTGTATACAAAAAGCTTGAGTTTCCAAGTTGATCTGTGTGTACACGTTTTCAGAGTCTTGCAATTTATATACAAAACG
>NW_013832602.1:0-421 GCF_000517525.1 Limulus polyphemus
TCCTACGTTACGTCCAGCACAGAGGTACCAAGGGCGGTACAGTCATCTGAATTCAAGGCCAAAAAAAGGTCAGCTTTCAGAGAGGTTTGAGGGACTTTGCTGGCACTGTAATAAACCTGGGTACAAGAGAGCTCAATGCTGGAAACTTCAACACAGGGGAGGTGCCACAGCAGGAAAGGCTGGTATCCAGAGAAGTTGTTGGGACTGTGGAAAGCACGAACATTTGAGGAGCCAGTGTAGGAAGAATATTACCAACAAGTCGGCCTCAAGGAAACCAGTAGTGGTTAGTGCTAAGGGACGCCCACCAACCCCCATCATGAAAGTCCCAACAGCTAGGTGTAAAATACCAAGCACACGCAGTGTCTATGTGACAGGAAAGCTGGATGGCCAAAGGTGCAACTTTGTCATAGACTCTACGTCT
>NW_013832603.1:0-834 GCF_000517525.1 Limulus polyphemus
CGTTAAATCTTGTGGCTTGTTAGTGATAGTACACAGTATTGTTAAATCTTGTCTTCTTTTTGATAGTACATAGTATTGTTAAATCTTGTGTCTTCTTATCGAAAGTGAACAGTATTGTTAAATCTAGTGTCTTCTTATTGACAGTACACAGTATTGTTAAATCTCGTGTCTTCTTACTGACAGTACACAGTATTGTTAAATCTCGTGTCTTCTTAATACTATGTACAATCAAAAGATTTAACGTTGGCTTGTTATTGATAGTACACAGTATCGTTAAATCTTGTGTCTTCTTATTGACAGTACACAACATTGTTAAAACTTGTGTCTTTTTATTGACAATACACATAATCGTTAAATCTTGTGGCCTGTTATTGATAGTACACAGTATCGTTAAATCTTGTGTCTTCTTATTGACAGTACACAATATTGTTAAATATTTTGTCTTCTTATTGACAGTACACAGTTTCGTTAAATCTTGTGTCTTCTTATCGACAGTGAACAGTATTGTTAAATTCTGTGGCTTCTTATTGACATTACACAGTATTGTTAAATCTTGTGGCTTGTTATTGATAGTACACAGTATCGTTAAATCTTATTATTGACAGTACACAGTATCGTTAAATCTTGTGGCTTGTTATTGATAGTACATAGTATCGTTAAATCTTATGGCTTATTATTGATAGTACACAGTATCGTTAAATCTTGTGTCTTCTTATTGACAGTACACAGTATTGTTAAATATTTTGTCTTCTTATTGACAGTACACAGTTTCGTTAAATCTTGTGTTTTCTTATCGACAGTGAACAGTATTGTTAAATTCTGTGTCTTCTTATT
>NW_013832604.1:0-421 GCF_000517525.1 Limulus polyphemus
TTAACACTTAAAGTAAAGTTGTGAATGTTTAAGTAGAACTCTTTGATCTCTCATTACTGCCCATTAACACTTACAGTAAACTTGAGAATGTTTAAATAAAACACTTTGATCTCTCATTACTGCCCAGTAACACTTAAAGTAAAGTTGTGAATATTTAAGTAGAACTCTTTGATTTCTCATTACTGCCCATTAACACTTACAGTAAACTTGAGAATGTTTAAATAAAACACTTTGATCTCTCATTACTGCCCAGTAACACTTACAGTAAACTTGAGAATGTTTAAATAGAACTCTTTGATCTCTCATTACTGCCCATTAACACTTACAGTAATGTTGTGAATGTTTAAATAAAACACTTTGATCTCTCATTACTGCCCAATGTAACACTTAAAGTAAAGTTGTGAATGTTTAAATAAAACAC
>NW_013832605.1:0-421 GCF_000517525.1 Limulus polyphemus
AAATACTTTTACTCTAACTGAAGTATTTTTTAGGAGAATTACTTGTACTTTTACTCCACTACCTTTCATTTTATACATTTCGTTACTATTCGCAGATTTTCAGCCCTCTACACGCAAGGCTTGACTGTGGCAACTTTGCAAACAAGTTGCTTATCAAATTGAATAAGAAATTTTGTGAATAATATAGTTGGTTGAATTCATATACATGTTTTTAATTAATTATATAGTTTATTCTGAAACAATAAGATTTGTACAATAGTCATTGTTGGCATTACTGTTGTAATAAGTTCATGCTCAGTTGCCTGCATGAGTTTGGCTGAAACTTTAAGTGTAGTTGTGAATACCATAGTAATCAATTATATACAACAAATGTGTTCTAAATAACTAAAATAATGACAAATCTTACATCACGGCTATTCAC
>NW_013832606.1:0-419 GCF_000517525.1 Limulus polyphemus
CTAAATATTCTAAATTTTCTATACACTTCTAAAAGAATCTATAGATACAAAATCAGAAAAGGCTGTTCGCAATATTGTATTAGAAATACAAATAAAATAGTTCTTCTGCTTTTTGATATCGTTAGGTGTTAACCATAACAAATCTTGTTGTACTAAATAGCTTATATAAATAGTGTTAAGAACATAGTGAAATGGCGTGGATCTATAGCTAATTATAAAAAATAAATAGTTTGCTGTACGAAATCTTCTAAATCAATTAACTAGGATTAAGCTTTAAATACAATAATAACAGTAAATACAAAAGTAAAAGATGCTATATCATACTTACATTAAAGGAAGAAGTATTACAACAAAAACAATAAATAGAAATATGTTAAAAACGGTAATTGACGTGAACAAACTGGAAACGATATAAACAC
>NW_013832607.1:0-421 GCF_000517525.1 Limulus polyphemus
TGTACGTTCGGTTTTGTGCAAACTACTGATAAAGTTAGTTCGTCTTTAACGTTAAATAACCAAATTCCTGGGGTTCTAGTTTTATAAAAGTAGAATGGTTTAGGAATGATTATTCTTTTCTCACATAGTTCCGATATCTTATTCTTAATTCCTGTGAATATCACGTAGTTACAAGTTACTATGGGTGTTGAATACATACCTGAGTTAGGATCACAAACTCTGATAGGTCCGTCTATACAATTTAACATGTCTTCCTCAGTCATTTCAACATATGTATGTTGATCACTCGAAACAGCAATATATGGTTTATCATTTTCAATAGCTAAAGCTAATGAATAATTTATTGCTATCGGTAAAGACACGATTTTATATAGTTTAAACATCCTATCAGTCGCTTTCAAGGGTATCTCTATAAAGATCC
>NW_013832608.1:0-703 GCF_000517525.1 Limulus polyphemus
CTGTACTGTATCATAGTAAGACTATAGTGTTATTTACTATACTGTATCATAGTAAGGTTACAGTTTTATTTACTATACTGTATCATAGTAAGACTATAGTGACTATAGTGTTATTTACTGTACTGTACCATAGTAAGACTATAATGTTATTTACTATACTGTATCATAGTAAGGCTAAAGTGTTATTGACTATACTGTATCATAGTAAGACTATAGTGTTATTTACTATACTGTATCATAGTAAGACTATAGTGTTATTTACTGTACTGTACCATAGTAAGACTATAATGTTATTTACTATACTGTATCATAGTAAGGCTAAAGTGTTATTGACTATACTGTATCATAGTAAGACTATAGTGTTATTTACTGTACTGTATCACAGTAAGACTATAGTGTTATTTACTATACTGTATCATAGTAAGACTACAGTGTTATTTACTGTACTGTATCATAGTAAGGCTACAGTGCTATTTACTATACTGTATCATAGTAAGGCTACAGTGCTATTTACTATACTGTGTCACAGTAAGACTATAGTGTTATTTACTATACTGTATCATAGTAAGGTTACAGTGTTATTTACTATACTGTATCATAGTAAGACTATAGTGTTATTTACTGTACTGTATCATAGTAAGGCTAAAGTGTTATTTACAATACTGTATCATAGTAAGACTATGGTGTTATTTACTGTACTGTA
>NW_013832609.1:0-496 GCF_000517525.1 Limulus polyphemus
AAGCACAGTTCTGTTTTAAATACAGTGAGAATTCGCTACATTGGAACACATTTCTCTTTGTTTAAATACACTGAGCACAGTTCTGTTTTAAATACAGTGAGAATTCGCTATATTGGAACACATTTATCTTTGTTTAAATACACTGAGCACAGTTCTGTTTTAAATACAGTGAGAATTTTCTACATCATAGCAAGCACAGTTATGTTTTAAATACAATAAGAATTCGCTACATTGGAACACGTTTCTCTTTGTTTAAATACACTGAGCATAGTTATGTTTAAATACAGTCAGAATTTTCTACATTAGACCACAGAACTGTTTAAATACAGTGAGAATTTTCTACATCATAGCAAGCACAGTTCTGTTTTAAATACAGTGAGAATTCGCTACATTGGAACACATTTCTCTTTGTTTAAATACACTGAGCACAGTTCTGTTTTTAAATACAGTGAGAATTCGCTACATCATAGCAAGCACAGTTCTGTTTTAAATACAG
>NW_013832610.1:0-421 GCF_000517525.1 Limulus polyphemus
CAGTGCACATTATCGTTAAATCCTGTGTCTTTTTATGGATAGTACACAGTATTGCTAAATCGTGTGTCTTCTTATTGAGAGTACTCAGTATAGTTAAATCTTGTGTCTTCTTATTGACAGTGCACAGTATCGTTAAATCTTGTGTCTTTTTATTGACAGTACTTAGTATCGTTAAATCTTCTGTCTTCTTATTGACAGGACACAGTATCGTTAAATCTTGTGTCTTCTTATTGACAGTACACAGTATCTTTAAATATTGTGTCTTCTTATTGACAGGACACAGTATCGTTAAATCTTGTGTCTTCTTATTGACAGTACACAGTATCTTTAAATATTGTGTCTTCTTATTGATAGTACACAGTATCGTTAAATCTTGTGTCTTCTTATTGACAGTACACAGTATCGTTAAATCTTGTGTCTT
>NW_013832611.1:0-421 GCF_000517525.1 Limulus polyphemus
TATAGTTACACCTAAGTGTTCATGGAGTAGTTGTACCAAGTAAGGCTAAAGATGAGTATGATGGTTATAAATTCGGTAACTATAGTTATACTTAGGTGTTTATGGAGTAGTTATGACAAGTAAGGCTAAAGATGAGTACGTTGCTTATAAATTCGATAACAGGAGTTACTCCTAGGTGTTCGTGGAGTTGTTGTACCAAATAACGCTAAGGATGAGTGTTGGGGTTACACATTCGGTAACTAGTTACACTTAGAAGTTCATGGAGTAGTTGTACAAAGTAAGGCTAAAGATGAGTTTAGTGGTTATAAATTCGGTAACTAGAAATACTCCTAGGTATTCGTGGAGTAGTTCTACCAAGTATGGCTAAAGATGATTATGGTGGTTATAAATTCTGTAAATAAAGTTACACCTACGTGTTCAT
>NW_013832612.1:0-420 GCF_000517525.1 Limulus polyphemus
GTTTGCGTCAAAAAGACACCTCTTTCAATTTTCCTAAAAAATCCACATTTTCACCGAAAAGCCAAGGCTATAGCCCATGTTTTTTCCCAAATTTTGAAAAAAATAGTTTTTCATTATATTTTAATACAAAGATGCTCTTCATGAAGGACTTTCAAAATGGATATCCTTACATCAAAATTCCCAACAGTTATTTTATAATCTATTATCAATATTTCGGCTTGCTTCAATTTTACAGTTTGTTTTTTGTCTTCAATTATATTGTAAACGAAGAATAACTCTAATAATGAGATTATTCAAACAAAATCTCATCATCTAAAGGACCATTACGTCTTTTAATGATATCAAAAAAACCTTTGTGATTGTTTCTACTCTGTTTTAGTGAAAGTTCAATTTTTTATCTTTTCGCGGGATATAATATTT
>NW_013832613.1:0-512 GCF_000517525.1 Limulus polyphemus
TTTCATAATCTGTTAACAAAATTTCGGCTGGCTTCGATTTTACTGTTTTTTTGTTTTCAGTTATATTTTAAACAAAAAATACTTTTAAAGAAAAAATATTCAAACAAAATCCAAGATCTAAAAGGCCATGGAGTCTTCTATTAAAATAAACTACACCTTTTGTATTGTTTTTTACTCTGGGTTAGCGAAAGTTCAATTTTGTTTTACCTTTTATGATTATATAATTTTTTACGTTAATGTTATAATTTTCACATCGCATATTAATTTTAGTTAATGCTATGATGTCTCAATCTTTAGTTTTCCTTGAAAATAAGCACCACCCTCTATTTTCCTATTAATTTTGCGTCCAAAAAGCACTTTTTTATATTTTCCAAAAAAATTCATATTTTCACCGAAAATCCAAGGCTATAGCCCATGTTTTTGCTCAAATTTGGAAAAAAATAGTTTTTCCTCATATTTCAATACAAAGAAGCCCTTGATGTAAGACTTTCATGAAAGGATATCCATTTTCC
>NW_013832614.1:0-435 GCF_000517525.1 Limulus polyphemus
GATTTAACGATACTGTGTACTGTCAATTAGAATACACAAGATTTAACGATACTGTGTAATGTCAATTAGAAGACACAAGATTTAACGATACTGTGTATATTTTCAATAAGAAGACACAAGATTTAACAATACTGTATACTATCAATAAGAAGATACACCATTTAGCAATACTGTGTACTATCAATAAAAGACACAAGATTTAACGATACTGTGTACTCTCAAAAAGAAGACACAAGATTTAACGATACTGTGTACTGTCAATAAGTAGACACAAGATTTAACGATACTGTGTACTGTCAACAAGAAGACACAAGATTTATCGATACTGTGTACTGTCAATAAGAAGACACAAGATTTAACGATACTGTGTACTTTCAATAAGAAGACACAAGATTTAACAATACTGTGTACTGTCAATAAGAAGACACAAGATTT
>NW_013832615.1:0-419 GCF_000517525.1 Limulus polyphemus
ATTTAACGATACATTGTACTATCAATAAGAAGACAATATTTACCAATACTGTGTACTGTCAATAAGCAGACACAAGATTTGTCAATACCGTTTAATCTCAATAAGAAGACACAAGATTTAACAATACTATGTACTATCAAAAAGAAGACAAGATTTACCAATACTGTATACTGTCAATAAGAAGACACAAGATTTAACAATACTATGTATTATCAAAAAGAAGACAAGATTTACCAATACTGTGTACAGTCAATAAGCAGACACAAGATTTATCAATACCGTTTAATCTCAATAAGAAGAAACAAGATTTACCAATACTGTGTACTGTCAAAAAGCAGACACAAGATTTGTCAATACCGTTTAATCTCAATAAGAAGACACAAGATTTAACAATACTATGTACTATCAAAAAGAAGACA
>NW_013832616.1:0-421 GCF_000517525.1 Limulus polyphemus
TCTTCTTATTGACTGTACACAGTATCGTTAAATTTTGTGTCTTTTTATGGATAGTACACAGTATTGCTAAATCGTGTGTCTTCTTATTGAGAGTACACAGTATTGTTAAATCTTGTGTCTTATTGAAATTACACAGTATAGTTAAATCTTGTGTCTTCTTATTGACAGTACACAGTATCGTTAAATCTTGTGTCTTCTTATTGACAGTACACAGTATCGTTAAATCTTGTGTCTTCTTTTGACAGTACACAGTATCTTTAAATCTTTGTGACTTCTTATTGACAGTACACAGTATCGTTAAATATTGTGTCATCTTATTGAAAGTACAAGGTATCGTTAAATATTGTGTCTTCATATTGAGAGTACACAGGATTGTTAAATCTTGTGTCTTCCTATTGACAGTACACAGTATCGTTAAATC
>NW_013832617.1:0-2361 GCF_000517525.1 Limulus polyphemus
AAGGTGTTGATGGAGTAGTTTTACCAAGTAAGGCTAAAGATGAGTAGAACACCTGGGTGTAACCCTAGTTTCCGAATTTATAACCACCATACTCATCTTTAGCCTTACTTGATACAACTACTCCATGAACACCTAGGTGTAACTCTAGTTACTGAATGTGTAACCCATACTCATCTTTAGTGTTATTTGGTACAACAACTCCACGAACACCTAGGCGTAGCTCTAGTTACCGAATTTATAACAACCATACTCATCTTTAGCGTTATTTGGTACAACTAATCGATGAACTCCTAGGTGTGACTCAAGTTACAGAATTTATAACCACCAACGAACACCTAGGTGTAACTCTAGTTACATATTTTATAACCACCATTCACATTTTTAGTCTTACTTGGTACAAATGCTCAATGAACAACTAGAAGTAACTCTAGTTACTGAATTTATAACCAACCTACTCGTCTTTAGCCATTCTTGGTACAACAACTCCACGAACACCTAGATGTAACTCTAGTTACCGAATTTACAACCACCATACTCATCTTTAGCTTTACTTGGTACAACTACTCCATTTACTTGGTACAACTACTCCATGAACACCTAGGTGTAACTCTAGTTACAGAATTTATAACCACCATACACATCTTTAGTCTTATTTCGTACAATACTCAATGAAAACCTAGGTGTAACAATAGTTGCCGAATTTTTTATCCACCATACTCTTCTTCAGCCTTACTTGGTAGAACTACTCTATGAACACCTAGGTGTGACTCTAATTTCCGAATTTATAACAACCATACTCATCTTTAGCCTTACTTGGTACAACTACACCATAAACACCTAGGTGTAACTCTAGCTACCGAATTTATAATCACCATACTCATTTTTAGCCTTACTTTGAACAACTACTCCATGAACACCTATGTGTAACTCTAGTTACTGAATGTGTAACCCCATACTCATCTTTAGCGTTATTTGGTACAACAACTCCGTTACCGAGTTTAAAACCACGATACTCATCTTTAGCCTAGAGTTACACCTAGGTGTTCATGCAGTAGTTGTACCAAGTAAGGAGTTTCCGATTTATAACCACAATACTCATCTTTTGCCTCACTTGGTACAACAACTCCAAGAACACCTAGGTGTAACTCTAATTACTGAATTTATAACCAACATACTCGTATTTAGTCTTACTTGGTACAACTACTCAATGCACACCTAGTTAGCGCATGTGTAACCACCATACTTACCTTTAGCCCTTCTTGGTACAAGAACTCCACGAACACCTAGGTGTAACTCTAGTTTCCGATTTATAACCACCATAGTCATCTTTTAAGAGTTACACCTAGGTGTTCGTGGAGTTGTTGTACCAAGTAAGGCTGACGATGAGTATGGTGGTTATAAATTCGGTAACTATAGTTACACCTAGGTGTTCATGGAGTAGTTGTGCCAAGTAATGCTAAAGTTGAGTATGTTGGTTATAAATTCGGTAACTAGAGTTACACCTAGGTATTCTTGGAGTTCTTGTACCAAATAACGCTACAGATGAGTATGGTGGTTACAAATTCAGTAACTAGAGTTACACCTAAGTGTTCGTGGAGTTGTTGTACCAAATAACGCTAAAGATGAGTATGGTGGTTATAAATTTGGTAACTATAGTTACACCTACGTGTTCATAGAGTAGTTGTACCAAGTAAGGCTAAAGATGAATTTGGTGGTTATAAATTCTAGGTGTACCTCTAGTTACTGAATTTATAACCATCCTACACGTCTTTTGCCTTACTTGGTACAACAACTACACGAACACCTAGGTGTAACTCTAGTTACCGAATTTATAACCACCATACTCACCTTTAGCTTTACTTGGTACAACTACTCCATGAACACGTAGATGTAACTCTAGTTACTGAATTTATAACCACCATACTCATCTTTAACCTCACTTGGTACAACTACTCCATAAACACCAAGGTGTAACTCTAGTTACCTAATTTGTAACCACCATACTTCTCTTTTGCGTTATTTGGTACAACAACTCCACGAATACCTATGTTTAACTCTAGTTACATAATTTATAACCACCATACTCATCGTTAGAATTACTTGGTACAACAACTCCTCGAACACCTAGGTGTATCTCTAGTTACTGGTGTTCATGGAGTAGTTGTACCAAGTAAGGTAAAAGATGAGTATGGTGGTTATAAACTCATTCGGTAACTAGAGTTACACCTAGGTGTTCGTGGAGCTGTGGTACCAAATTACGCTAAAGATGAGTATGGTGGTTATAAATTCGGTAACTATAGTTACACCAAGGTGTTCACGGAGTAGTTGTGCCAAGTAAGGCTAAGGATGAGTACGTTGGTT
>NW_013832618.1:0-419 GCF_000517525.1 Limulus polyphemus
AGACAACTTAGGAGACTTCCCTTTGGTCTTCCTGGGATTATACAACCACACCTTGTCTCCTGGTAAAAAGCTGACTTCAGTAGATCTCTTATCATAAGTTAACTTCATCGAATCAGCAGACGTTTTCAAGTTTGAATGCACTTGATGGTGAATATCATCCATCCTTTCCAATAACACTTTCACAAACTCTGACACATTCTCAGGCAACTCTTCATAAGGTGGGTGTCCCGTATGCTTGGGTCTCTGGAGAAGAATACCATCTTCAAGCTTAAACTGATCCCATTGTGCCCAATAGTTCTTTGTCACAGGGCTTAGACTAGACACCTTCTCCCAAGCAGGGCGCAAAACACTTGCTTTAAGAAAATCAATTATTGGCTTCAAATCTTGGTCTTTCTCCTGTTCTGCTTTTGATGTCTATA
>NW_013832619.1:0-420 GCF_000517525.1 Limulus polyphemus
CGGACGTCACCACCACGTGTGTAAACAAACACAAACTCGAGAAGGTTACTGTGAATCTGCACAGAACTACACAATCAGCTATATTAACCGTCTTGTTCAAATATCTGTTTATCATGTAAACTATTGAATAACTTTAATTATATATATGTAATTACCTATAGAAGTGAAAACTACACTGTTGATGACGTAATTATATGTATCATCTAATGATTTACTAGCGATGTCACCCACAAACTCGCCCTCTGGTGCCACTTTATGGAACTTTGACGTCATTGCCTCCTCTCCTTACGACAGCCACGCATATTATCTAACGGTCTAACCCTAGGTTCTTTTGCATATTACATAACTGTTATTTAACCTTTACGTCTAGACTTTCTTTGTCTGCTAAGTTTCAGGTGTTGGCATCCTTTGCATATTTCG
>NW_013832620.1:0-667 GCF_000517525.1 Limulus polyphemus
CAAAACAGAGTGACGTAAACATCTTTCGATAAGTTTGTTTGTTTGTAATTAAGCATAAAGCTGCATATTGGGCTATCTGTGCTCTGCTCACCACGAGTATCAAAACCCGGTTTCTAGTGTCGTAAGTCCACAGACATACCGCTGTGCTACTGGGGGGCGGGGCTTTTCGATAAGACAGTGACATAAAACCTATTAAACAACATACCAAATGGGCAGTAATGGTAACATATACACGTGATTAAAAAAAATTCTTCTCTGTAAATGTTACATCATTTACATGTTACATATTAGGACGGTAACAAAATAAGTTGAAATAAAACGTAAGTCGATGAGTAATATTTTACTAAAGTTTACCCAACCTTAGTACAACATAGAATGACGCAACCATATTTATTATGATACCTAAACCATAAGGTATTGTGGGAGACGACTGTTTTTTGACGCAGTTTTAACTCATTCATAAATCGTTCACTAATTCATATAACACAGTGTATTTTAATCATATTTCAGTACAAAGTTAAACTTTAAAACTTCAATATTTATATTGCATATGTTGAAAAAAAAAGCGTTTCAATAACTAAAACTCATTTTCGTGTGAGCAAGAAAAATGATTAATAAGAAAACTAATTAATAATTTTTAAGTGGCGGCTTCCACCGACTATTTACC
>NW_013832621.1:0-417 GCF_000517525.1 Limulus polyphemus
TTTTTTGTTATTACTTTATTTGCTTTCCTTGAAACGTATTTGTACTGTAGTGAAGCATTTTATTAATCTTTGTTTCTCTATTTCTTCTTACCAGTGGGTATGGAATTGATGTATCTTATCCAAATTTGATACGTAGTTTCACTAGTTCGATCCGAAATTACATGCAAAGTTTCACCATGCTACTCTTCGTTTTTAGGGAGTTATGGCAGGTTTTGCGTTTTGTACCAGTATTTCATTAAATTTCAACGGATCTTCTCGAAATTTTTTATGAAAGTTCGTTGCGTCCTTACGTATTTACATTCCAAATACTAACTTTCTAGTGTTAGTTTTGCGATTTGTATGGTCGTTTATGTTACATCTTTATTGTCTTTCTGAAATAGTATGTGTAGTGCAGTGAAGCTATTTTTACTACTTTTT
>NW_013832622.1:0-1586 GCF_000517525.1 Limulus polyphemus
AAAACCATCTTTATAAATCGGAAAATGCTGTTAGGCTTAAGAATGGGACACTTTCTTAGTTTGCAATACATTTAATAGATGCGTTGTGAGACGTAAACTTTATTTAATTAACATCCATAAACTACATTCACGGTCGGAAGCGTAGAATAACACAAGAATACAGAAACTGTACTGTTTTTGTTAATACACCTTTCTTGATAAAATTATTTATTTAAAAACATGATTTTTTAAAATATTTATATATATGTATACTTGCAAAAGTTAAAGTGTGGTTTTGTAATTCCTAACAAATAAGGTTGGGAATTTTTTTAACCTCATTACTAAAAATTTTTTTTTCTTTTTTCTTGTAAAAACTTTAAGTTATAACTCAAATACCTGGTGGGCCGGGCATAGTACATTGGTTTGATCTAGGGGAAATATGGTAGTGTGTCGAATTGTAGATAGAATAAATCAGTGTTTTAGACCTAATACCTCTGAATACGTTCTGCAATTTCAGTTGTGAGCGCATTATAAAAGTGACAGTCAATTCCATTGTTCGGTTCAAAAGAAAGACAAAGCCTGTGGTGGCTCCCAGTTAATACTGAGGAGGAGAGGCTGGAGATTTTTGTACCCCATTCCCAAAACAGTGAACAGAAAAACAGATAGTTACTTTAGATAGTGTCTCGATTTTCACGCGAGTTCTAGTCATCAGTCTTTCATGACTGTAAACACGTTGGTAACTACCAACCGTCATTATGCCACACATGATCTGACTGTTGTACGAACTGTAAAATTCCCAAATAACTTCCATATTAAGATAAGTCGTCGAACTTTTTCACCAAATCACTGCACATCATTTAACGCATTTCGTTTTTATTGTTTATATCTTAAGAACACTTAATAATCACATAATCATTAAATTTGTACCAGCCCTTGATTACCACAATGCTGTGAGGCTTGTCTACTCTTGTTGTTGCAAACTTTTCATAAAATCATTCATTTTCTTTGACTGTTTTCAAACTTAGATTCTTAATGGCTCCTTTAGCTAAACAACCAGACTCAATATCTTTATTAAACCCAATAATAAGGCTGGGCTGTTTCCGTCGCAAGTATAGAGAAATTGTACAGATAGAAAAAGAACCGAGAGGCACAACTGTTCTGTGTCTCACACCACAGATGTCACCTTGATGAATGGCATTGAGCGCGACAAGATGTTTGAGAGTTTTTAACAATAGTGTTCAGTTTTCCATGAATTTCACGTCCCAAGAAGTGAAATATTGTTATCAATATCAAAAATAAGAAATATTTTATTTTGTTCAAAATACCTGTTGGGTGCCTCACTTTGATCAGTTGTTTAACATTAAGGACAACTATAGCTGAATCTGATTATATCTGACCTGGACAAAGCTCTTCTTGTGACGGGTAATGCCTGTTGGGTGCCTCACTTTGATCAGTTGTTTAACATTAAGGACAACTACAGCTGAATCTGATGATATCTGACCTGAACAAAGCTCTTCTTGTGACGGGTAATGCTTGTTGGGTGTCTCACTTTGATCAGTTGTTTAACATTAAGGACAACTACAGCTGAATCTGATGATATCTGACCT
>NW_013832623.1:0-420 GCF_000517525.1 Limulus polyphemus
ACCGTTTCCCTTCTCCAAACCGGGTAGAGTTTCTTCTCCGACAGTGGCTTTTTCAGGTGACACGTCTTCAGCAGCGTCATTTGTTCCATTGTTCCCTTCATTCCAACTGAAATGTCCTGGACCATGATACCTCGCCGACCACATTTTATTCGGAAAGTCACGTCTTAGAGACGATGCACTATGTCATATAGGCCTTCCCATGGAGAATACAACTTAGGAGACGTCCCTTCAGTCTTCCTGGGATTATACACCCACACCTTGTCTCCTGGCCCAAAGCTGACTTCAGTAGATATCTTATCATAAGTTAACTTAGCAGACATTTTCAAGTTTGAACGCACTTGATGGTGAATATTATCCATCCTTTCAGATAACACTTTCACGAACTCTGACACATTTTCAGGCAACTCTTCATAAGGTGGG
>NW_013832624.1:0-603 GCF_000517525.1 Limulus polyphemus
ATCGGATTGACATTGAACATTTCAAAAATTAAAGCAATGTTTAATGAATATTGCAAAAAGGAAACAGTAACTGTAGATGGAGAAGAAGAAAAAAGATCGCTGGAGTAGATTAGTGTGTACACTTCTGTGCAGAAATTATTTTGTGATGGTATTATGAATAATACAGTAGAAGAATAAAAGCTGGCTGAACAAGATTTGGAAAACTAGGTTATATTCTGTGTGTAACATGTCTAAATGGCCAGGTGGTTAGGGCGCTCGACTCGTAATCTAAGGGTCGTGGGTTCGAATCCCCGTCACACCAAACATGCCAACCTCCGCCTTTGCCTGGTCCTAAGTCCAGGGTGAGAAAGGGGGAGGGTTGGGCGCGGGGCTAGCAACTCCGCCCCGTAAAAACCAACCTGCTACAAGTAACTGCAACAACACCTTCCGGTGGCGAGGTGTTGTTGCGGCCCTATGCTCCACTGGGAGTTTACAGGAATAGAAAAAAAACATGTCTAAACCGTTTATCAAAGCACAATAATAGGAAAGACACGTGAGAGTGAAAAGTGTACATTGATAAATAACATGAAGACAGAACTGTAAGTAAATCAAAGAGACAAGGAA
>NW_013832625.1:0-420 GCF_000517525.1 Limulus polyphemus
CCGTTGATGTTGTAGTTTATCTCACTGAATACCGTTGATGTTGTAGTTTAACTCACTGAGTACCGTTGATGTTGTAGTTTATCTCACTGAGTACCTTTGATGTTGTAGTTTAACTCAATGAGTACCGTTGATGTTGTAGTTTATCTCACTGAATACCGTTGATGTTGTAGTTTAACTCACTGAGTACCGTTGATGTTGTAGTTTATCTCACTGAGTACCGTTGATGTTGTAGTTTAACTCACTGAGTACTATTGATGTTGTAGTTTTACTCACTGAGTACCGTTGATGTTGTAGTTTATCTCACTGAGTACCGTTGATGTTGTAGTTTAACTCACTGAGTACTATTGATGTTGTAGTTTAACTCACTGAGTACCATTGATGTTGTAGTTTATCTCACTGAGTACCGTTGATGTTGTAGTT
>NW_013832626.1:0-425 GCF_000517525.1 Limulus polyphemus
ACACGTAACTCATGGAATGATGATAGTCTTAGATGATGATCCTCATCCACCATTTCATCAAAAGCAACATCTGTTTGTATTTTTGCATTTGTTTCTGGATCACCTCGTAACTTTTACCCAGCTATAACAAGGAGCTTGGGAATCTTGTAGAATAAGTCACGCACATCCAAACTGAAGGCGTGGGGGTTATGAGCACAAGGGGCCAGTGAATAAAAAGGAATTGATGACTTGTCATATAGGCGTAATATACCTCATTGTTTATTCATCCTACCCCTTTTTTACATCTTAAACCAAGCATGAAGAAAATGAAAAGGACAATAATGTCAGTAAATAAGGTTAATAATGCATAGATATGGCATGGGTATTCCAATATGTTTTCACCATAAAAACAAAATGTCAAATAAATAGGCCCAAAATATTTTTTC
>NW_013832627.1:0-768 GCF_000517525.1 Limulus polyphemus
CTGGGAGATGGAATGATTCTCAATCCCCTGGTCTCTTATTGTACCTTAAGTGAAACACTGTTAGACTAGATCAGAAATACCATATGTACAAGGAGTTTGTGTGGTGAATTTCTTGTAGATTCTGAATTACTGTCATCTTCTTCTGGACTTGGATAAGTGTGGAGAAGTTTATGAAATTGGAGAAGTGTCCATTTAGAGTCAGATACACACACACAATTTTTAGTGTTTTTCCGATTGTTCAAGAAGTTTAGCAGATCGACTTTCAAAATTAGTTCTTTTAACTTGATTGGTACAAGTGGGATCATCCAGCAACAAGTGGACTATTCCATCAGACTGAAACCAATGGAAGGGGGGGGACTTTTCACTAAGAGTAGTCCACCTGTGTCTTTCAATGCCTTTCCATTAACTGCTTTTGTTTCTACATTGACTCTTTTCATCATGTGTTTTATCTAACTATTGGAATTTTCTCAACATACTACATTTGTGAGCTGTGGATACTTGCCCTTGGAGGTAATGGCTGGAATGTTACGGGCCTCGAGCCTACGTCTTCCCTAGTTAATATTGCGGTTCACACTTTCTTATGTTTTTGATATAAAATAAAGGTGTACTTCTTAAAAACCTTCACATATTTAATATACTTAGTATTTGTATTCCACAAATTCATAGTTTGTCAGTACATAGCTTGCTATTACATAGATTGTTTAGGTTGTTATTACATTGATTTTTAGGTTATTACATAGTTTGTTAGTACATAGCTTGTTATTACGT
>NW_013832628.1:0-421 GCF_000517525.1 Limulus polyphemus
ATTAACTGATTTCTAATCTATCGTCTGCTTTCCAATATCTGGTAAAAACAAATAATCGTTATTTCTCATTTTGACACTGTTGGGAGGAACCTTTTGTTTAAACATTCTAAAATAACCTTAGGATATTTGATGGAATTCCTTAATATTTTCTATCGCTTTGTGAAAAAAAAACTCGTATTTACTAGTTGACTTGTATGCTCGATAAACAGGTTTTTCTTTAAAAATAAGGGAATAAAAGTTAAAATATAGTCCTGTAAATGTCTTTCTTGTGGGAAACTTCATATTCAATTTTTTCATCATTATTTTTAACAAGTGAATCTAAGAAGGAAGTTTATGTGTTTATGAATAGTGCAATAGTTTATTTTTAATTTTCTTATTTATTGCATTACATACTAAATAAAATGATTATACTCTATGTCTC
>NW_013832629.1:0-420 GCF_000517525.1 Limulus polyphemus
AAACACAAGCTTTAACAGTAATGTGTCCTCTCAATAAGAAGACACAAGATTTAACAATACTGTGTACTGTCAATAAGAAGACGCAAGATTTAACAATACTGGGTACTGTCAATAAGAAGACACAAGATTTAAAAATACTGTGTACTATCAATAAGTTTAACCACTGGTTGTTAGCTCACATTTTCTACAATGCCCAACCAGTAATGTTACGAGTGACTTCAAGTTATTGTCTTCTAAACTAGTTTTAATAATGTGCTCTTGACACTCGCCATCCCATTGTTATGTTCCACAGTATTGCTATTAAACTCTTAATAAAGACATTGCCCTGAAAGTTCTTGCTAGCCTTTACTTTTGGTCATATTTCGAACTATTAATTTTGTTAATCTCATCTTTCAAGATTACCTACAGTGTCTGTTAATC
>NW_013832630.1:0-418 GCF_000517525.1 Limulus polyphemus
ACAAATGCAAGACTAATTAGGAAATGGAAGATTGATTGTGGTCAGCTTCAGCCCATGAACTGAGAGAATTACAGATGCCATCGAAGACTTCCTGTTGGACAAAGGGGACAAAACAAAAGTCTTCAAAGAAGGTAAACAGACTTTGGTTGTTTGGTGTTTTATGGTGCAAAGCAACGAGGCTATCTGCGTCAAACAACCAGTAAAAACAGGGAAAGTAAATTAAAGTGTAAAAATACAGTGAGTTAAAACCAATATATGTCGATAAAAGATTTATGTACCTATAGTGCGTAAAAAACTAAAATACAATCGAATCGGACAGTGTCACCATTACAAATGACACTGTCCAAAGTCAGAGGTAAACTCTAAGAAAATATGTGTTTAAAATAATGCCGCCGCTCACGATCGTAACGACGGCACG
>NW_013832631.1:0-420 GCF_000517525.1 Limulus polyphemus
GTGTATTAAAGTACAGAACTGAAGTATGTGTATTAAAGTACAGAACTGAAGTATGTGTATTAAAGTAAGAACTGAAGTATGTGTATTGAAGTAAGAACTGAAGTGTGTGTAATAAAGTACAGAACTGAAGTGTGTGTATTAAAGTACAGAACTGAAGTATGTGTATTGAAGTACAGAACTATGGTATGTGTATTGAAGTAAGAACTGAAGTGTGTGTATTAAAGTACAGAACTGAAGTATGTGTATTGAAGTAAGAACTGAAGTGTGTGTAATAAAGTACAGAACTGAAGTATGTGTATTAAAGTAAGAACTGAAGTGTGTGTATTGAAGTACAGAACTGAAGTATGTGTATTGAAGTAAGAACTGAAGTATGTGTATTAAAGTACAGAACTGAAGTATCAGTATTAAAGTACAGAACTG
>NW_013832632.1:0-420 GCF_000517525.1 Limulus polyphemus
GGAATAACCACCATATGAAGGCTTAGACTGGACAGTTTTAAAGGAGTAACCATATGAAGGCTTAGACTGGACAGTTTTAAAGGAGTAAGCTCCATATGAAGGCTTAGACTGGACAGTTTTAAAGGAGTAACCACCATATCAAGGCTTAGAGTGGACAGTTTTAAAGGAGTAACTACCATAACAAGGCTTAGACTGGACAGTTTTAAAGGAATAACCACCATATGAAGGCTTAGAGTGGACAGTTTTAAAGGAGTGACTACCATAACAAGGCTTAGACTGAACAGTTTTAAAGGAGTAACCACCATATGAAGGCTTAGACTGGACAGTTTTAAAGGAGTAACCACCACATGAAGGCTTAGACTGGACAGTTTTAAAGGAGTAACCACCATAACAAGGCTAAGACTGGACAGTTTTAAAGGA
>NW_013832633.1:0-418 GCF_000517525.1 Limulus polyphemus
CTGTGGTTGGTTGATAATCTTTATTCCATTCTGTACTATGGTTGACTGACAATCTTTATTCCATTCTGTAATATGGTTGACTGACAATCTTTACTCCATTCTCTACTATGGTTGACTGACAATCTTTACTCCATTCTCTACTATGGTTGATTGACAATCTTTACTCCATTCTGTACTATGGTTGATTGATAATCTTTATTCCATTCTGTACTATGGTTGATTGATAATCTTTATTCCATTCTGTACTATGGTTGACTGACAATCTTTACTCCATTCTGTAATCTGGTTGACTGACAATCTTTACTCCATTCTGTACTATGGTTGATTGACAATCTTTACTCCATTCTGTACTATGGTTGACTGACAATCTTTACTCCATTCTGTACTATGGTTGACTGACAATCTTTATCCATTCTGT
>NW_013832634.1:0-420 GCF_000517525.1 Limulus polyphemus
ATTATATATATATATATATATATATATATATCACATTGTTTCACATAAACATACATAAAACATTCACATAATTATTTATGCCCGAACATACAACTACACAGTTAAAAGAGCAATTAAACTGTTTATAAACAATCAGACATTATATCAAAATATAAACACATCCATAAATTTATTGTATATATAAGCAAATATGGTAATTTATAACATTTCATACACCTACTACGTGTTTAAATAAAAAGTTAAAACACTTTTTAATGTTGAATTTCACTTGTTGATGAACTGTTTCAAAACAGAAAACTGATAGTAAACATGAAAGTACAATAGAACTTGTGTGTACATGTAAGAAACAAAATTAAAATGTGTTCTCAAAACAGGACTCGGATATATAACTATTAAAAAAAAATATACTAATGTCATTAC
>NW_013832635.1:0-420 GCF_000517525.1 Limulus polyphemus
CATCTGGCAACGAGCTTGAAGGGACAACCACTGGAAATACTTGGACAGTTGACAGCAGCTGACAGACACAACTATAGAGCACTGGTAGAGGCTCTGGAACTCAGGTACGGAACCCAGAATCAGTCAGAAGTCTACAGGGCTAGTTTAGGACAAGAATCCGTGCTAAAGGGGAGAACATGCAAGAGCTGGCACAAGACTTGGAAAGCATGGCACACAAGGCCTACCCAACTGCACCACCTGATCTCCTCAAGTTGTTGCTGAGGGATCAGTTCGTAGATGCCTTGGACAGTCCACAACTTAAGATACAAGTGAAGCAAGCACACCCCTCTATCATGCAGGATGCAATGGCCAGAGCTCTCAAATTTGAATCCTACGTTAAGTCCAGCACAGAGGTACCGAGGTTGGTACAGTCCTCTGGAT
>NW_013832636.1:0-419 GCF_000517525.1 Limulus polyphemus
AACGCAAAAAGTCTGGGTTCAATCCCTGCGTTGGGTATATTATGCAATTTTTCGCTTAACAAACACCAGACGAAAGGTTCTGTGATTATACATATTAGAAAAGCAGAGAGAGTCAAATATAACCACAGAATTGAGTAAAAACAAGACAATTGTGCGTTGCACAAATATATTATTTATTCTCGACCATGGTTTCGCCATTAAAGAGGAAATCGTGGTCGTGAATATATGACATATTTGTGAAACGTACAATTGTCTCGTTTTTACTCAATTCTGTAATTATGGAGTTTCATCAAGTACCGACGGTTTCAAGTATCAATTATATCAAGTATAATTGCATGTGTAGGAAAACTGGAGACGTTGTTACTGATTCAAAAACAGCATAAAATAATCTTAAAAATAACACAACGTGGAAAAAACGA
>NW_013832637.1:0-419 GCF_000517525.1 Limulus polyphemus
TTTTGGAAATAGTTTAAAACTCAGTGTACAAGTGATAACAATAAAACCCATATGTTGGTTGTGAAAGAGACTAAATACATTCATCTCAGTAATACAGGGGAAGCTATGACATTCCCACAGTAGGGATCTCAATACACTTAAGAGCTTAAGTTTCAAATTCCAACATAGATCTTGCCTTTTATGAGAGGAATGTGATCAGGACTAATCTTTTCAGTGCTGTAAAGTAATTTTCTTTGTAATTTATGGTGTCTGTATCATTTGGTAATTTCTTCTAATAGGATGTATCAAGTAACTAGGGTCAGGCAGTGTTATTCAAACTACCTGTTCTGTAAACTATTACATACATTTGCTAGTAGTGGCAGTTAGTTTTGCCTGTATAGTGAAACAACATACATAAACATATGTTGAAATAAACTTGT
>NW_013832638.1:0-420 GCF_000517525.1 Limulus polyphemus
GACTAAAAGACCGTTATAACAGTCGACAAAATATAGTGGAAAACTAAATAAAACGACCCATATCAATGTCAACAAAATCTTGTGGAAGGAAGACTAAAAGACCGTTATAACAGTCTAAAAAATATAGTTTAATAAGGATTAAAAATATCATTATGAAAGTCATTAAAATATAGTGTAAGAAAGATTAAAAATACCTCTATCAAAGTCGAAAATATGTAGTCTTAGAAAGCTTAAATAGACATTTATGAAAGTCAACAAAATCGAGTTGAAGAAAACTAATAACACGTTTTCAAAGTCAACAAAATCTAGTGGAAAACGGAATAAAAGGACCCTTATCAATGTCAACAAAATCTGAAGGAAGGAAGACTAAAAGACCGTTATAACAGTCGAAAAAATGTAGTTGAAAACTGACTAAAACGA
>NW_013832639.1:0-420 GCF_000517525.1 Limulus polyphemus
GATACTGTGTACTGTCAATAAAAAGACACAAGATTTAACAATACTGTGTCCTGTCAATAAGAAGATACAGGATTTATCAATATTGTGTACTGTCAATAAGAAAACACAAGATTTAACAATACTGTGTCCTGTCAATAAGAAGATACAGGATTTATCAATACTCTGTACTGTCAATAAGAAGACACAAGATTTAACAATACTGTGTCCTGTCAATAAGAAGTTACAGGATTTATCAATACTGTGTACTGTCAATAAAAAGACACAAGATTTAACGATACTGTGTACTATCAATAAGAAGACAAGATTTACAAATACTGTGTACTGTCAATAAGCAGACATAAGATTTATCAATACCGTTTACTCTCAATAAGAAGACACAAGATTTAACAATACTGTGTCCTGTCAATAAGAAGATACAGG
>NW_013832640.1:0-416 GCF_000517525.1 Limulus polyphemus
AGGATGACGTTGTAACGTCAAAACATGTAGAGTCGTCAACTTTCTAAAGGCCATAGATAGGCCCAAATAAAATGTTTTTAATTGTGTACCAGTTTAACGTTGAATATTGTTTTTGACTTTTACCAGTACATTTGGTCCAAAAATCGGCTTCGGTATGCAGCTGAAAACGTCACTAAGCCCCTCACAAGTAGATATTTGGATAACGCCCGAGACTTGTGTCTCCAAAATTTAAATATCTGTAACGTTTCATTTTCGCAATGAAATGATACCAACTCGTCCAAATAACACGAGAATCGTCAATAGATGACTCGAGAAGAAAAATCTATTACAACAAATGATGTCATACACGGTTACTAAGTAACGTTTTCTTTATTAGAAACAAAAAAAAACGACAGTTACAAAAAAAAAAAAAAAAA
>NW_013832641.1:0-417 GCF_000517525.1 Limulus polyphemus
GGAGATTGGGGTAGAGCATGCCATTCGCCAGTACGCAGGACATCCGTAATCTTCCATGTCGATGGTAGGCACACTCAAATAATATTTTAGCAATTGTGCCTTCTCCTTCCCTTTTGTGTATACCTTATCATATTCTTGTCATATTTCTTGGCGTACCCTCAGGAATTCCATTTGGGAGTGATCCCTGTCGTCCCACTGGAGTCCATGTAGGTACATGCTGCACCAGAGGTTGAGGCGATGATCGGAATCACTCAATCGATTTTCGGGGAAGGGAGGCCGGAAGCAATACACATCCGTCCACCCTGTTCTACAGTCCATGACAGCCATTTCCTTGATGATGTGTACTCCATGGACTTTAAAGCCTTCAATCACCACTATGGCTGCCTTGGGCTGTGGCATGGTTTTCCTACAATTATT
>NW_013832642.1:0-420 GCF_000517525.1 Limulus polyphemus
TGTTTACTAGGAGGTTTGCCCGACTGATCAATGCTCGAACGTTTCCATTCAATATGAGCGGTGGAAGGCAATACAAATATCCTTTATGGATGAAGTTGTTACATGGTTGTCGACTTTTCTAAGTTTCCTACGTATCGAATGAAGACTAATTAGGCGAAAATCTCTGAATGTGAGAAATCGAAATACTACTCTCTTCGGCATCACAACAACAACAACAACACGTTCACAGCTAACCGCTGCAATTATGAAACGAAGAAAATTCATTGTTCTTATGGTTTTCAGTACTTTAATAACTAAGAGTGTCCTGTAATAAGTAGCCACACCTAGCACGAAAAATATTCTTATTTATGAAACTATGATTTTTGAGCCTCTGTTTTGTGTACAGGTAGATTCGGGCTGTTTGTAAAGAACACAATATTT
>NW_013832643.1:0-420 GCF_000517525.1 Limulus polyphemus
GTAAGGGTGTAGATTTGGTGTATCTGGATTTTCAGAAAGCATTTGACAAGGTACCACATAAAAGGCTTGAAAACAAATTTATATCTAAAAGAGTGGAGGATAAGTTAGCTGATTGGATAGAAGAGTGGCTGGATGGAAGAAGGTTGTTACAAGTGGAGTTCAGTCAGACTGGATTAATGTCATAAGTGGAGTACCCCAGGGCCCAGTCTTAGGACCTTTGCTCTTTTAGGTTTACAACAATGACGTAGATGAAAGAATGGTCAATAAACTACTTAAGTTTGCTCATGATATTAAGGTGTTGCTAGCTGTGAAGAGGATGCTGCTGATTTACAAAAGTATTTAGAACATTTAGTGATTTGGCCAAATAAATAGTAGATGGGTTTTAATTATGATAAATACAAGATAATGCATGTGGGTTAT
>NW_013832644.1:0-420 GCF_000517525.1 Limulus polyphemus
ATTCGGTTCTTACAGACGGTACCTGGCTTACTATTGTCATTCGGTTCTTACACATAGTTACTGGCTTACTATTGTCATTCGGTTCTTACACACACTAGCTGGCTTACTATTATCATTCGGTTCTTACACAGTAACTGGCTTACCGTTGTCATTCGGTTCTTACATACAGTAGCTGGCTTACTATTGTCATTCGGTTCTTACACAGTAACTGGCTTGCTATTGTCATTCGGTTCTTATACACACTAGCTGGCTTACTATTGTCATTCGGCTCTTACACACAGTAGCTGGCTTACTATTGTCATTCGGTTCTTTCACACACAAGTTGGCTTACTATTGTCATTCGGTTCTTACACACACTAGCTGGCTTACTATTGTCATTCTGTTCTTTCACACACTAGCTGGCTTACTATTGTCATTCGG
>NW_013832645.1:0-420 GCF_000517525.1 Limulus polyphemus
TTTAGCCTGGTCTTGGTATATTAAGTAAACTTTAACCTGTACCTAGTATATAAAGTAAACTTTAGCCTGGTCTTGGTATATTAAGTCAACTTTGGCCTGGTCTTGGTATATTAAGTAAACTTTGGCCTGGTCTTGGTATATTAAGTAAACTTTGGCCTGTACCTAGTATATAAAGTAAACTTTAACCTGTACCTAGTATATGAAGTAAACTTTAGCCTGGTCTTGGTATATTAAGTAAACTTTGGCCTGGTCTTGGTATATTAAGTAAACTTTGGCCTGTACCTAGTATATTAAGTAAACTTTAACCTGTACCTAGTATATGAAGTAAACTTTAACCTGTACCTAGTATATTAAGTAAACTTTAACCTGGTCTTGGTATATTAAGTAAACTTTAACCTGTACCTGGTATATTAAGTAAAC
>NW_013832646.1:0-420 GCF_000517525.1 Limulus polyphemus
GACTACATTTTATCTCTTGTAGGACACTTCAGCATCATAATGTCATTACGACTACATTTTATCACTTGTAGGACACTAGCATCATAATGTCATTACGACTACATTTTATCTCTTGTAGGACACTTCACCATCATAATGTCATTACGACTACATTTTATCACTTGTAGGACACTCTAGCATCATAATGTCATTACGACTACATGTTATCTCTTGTAGGACACTTCAGCATCATAATGTCATTACGACTATATGTTATCACTTGTAGGACACTTCAGCATCATAATGTCATTACGACTACATTTTATCTCTTGTAGGACACTTCAGCATCATAATGTCATTACGACTACATTTTATCACTTGTAGGACACTCTAGCATCATAATGTCATTACGACTACATGTTATCTCTTGTAGGACACTTC
>NW_013832647.1:0-416 GCF_000517525.1 Limulus polyphemus
GGTATTGTGTGATTCTAAATAATTTTTGTTTAGTAACGATTTTAATTTAGGGCCGGGTTTTTGTGACAATTTTACGTTGACAGGAATATTGTGTTTACTGGCTAGTTTAGTCCAAGTGTGGATAATTCTTGAGCTCGTTTCAGGAACAAAAGGTAAACTGCAGTGTAATGTGCTGTTGTTGGATTTGTTGGTGTCAATTTTGTTCATGAGTTAAGTTTTATTGTGGGGAATGTTGGAGAGCTTTTCAACTATAGCTGGTGGGAATTTATTGGTGTGAATAAATGAATGCTTTAAGTGGTTAATTTCTTCATTTATATAGTCCGTTGAACAGAGTCTTGTGGCTGTGTTTTTAAGTGTATTGATTTTTTGTGTGGTGTCATGAGCGGAATTCCAGGTGATGTAGAGACCAGTGTGTG
>NW_013832648.1:0-418 GCF_000517525.1 Limulus polyphemus
TCAGCGGTAAGTCTGTTGGCTTACCCCCCTTCCCGGTGGCTCAGCGGTAAGTCAATTGCCTTATAATGTCAAATATTTCAATTTGTGGCTTTACAGCAAACAAAAAGTGTGTTTTACAAAAAGAAAATTCGTATTACTAAATCAGTATTAGGAATATAAAACTATTTTTTGTTTTTATAAAACCGAGAAGTCGTATACTGAAGACACTTCAAACAATTTTTTTTAGTTTTAAATAAAGAAATATTATAAACTGATGAAAATGTCAAATTTGTAAAACTCTTTAGTTTACTGAAAGTTTAATTGAAGTTAAGCACAAAGCTACACAATGGGCTGACTGTGCTCTGCCCACCACGAGTATCGAAACACGGATTCTGGCGTTGTAAGTCCGCAGACATACCGCTGTGCCACTGCGGGGGGG
>NW_013832649.1:0-419 GCF_000517525.1 Limulus polyphemus
TTATGAACATTGTTCAACATCATGAAAATTAAACCTTATTTTCAATAAGCAATCCTGAAAAATATTTGGGGGTGCTTAACTTTTTTCCAGGTGTATATTTGTGATTATACGGTACATTGAGCTCTTTGTTTGTTTGTTAGTTAGTCGAATTTCGCGAAAAGCTACTAAAGGGCTATCTGCGTTAGCCATCCCTAATTTATGAGGCAGCTAGTCAAAATCACCCGCCGCCAACTCTTGTGTTACTCTTTTACCAACGAAAAGTTGGATTGAAATTCATAACACCCGTCGCCTGCTAAACGATCTCAACAACTGTTGTTTACAATTTTCAACTGTTGATTCTCTCGTTGAGCAGATTAAGAAAATTAGCAAGATGTTTTTGTTTGTCTTTCACTTTTTGTTTTAATACAATAGATGGATAA
>NW_013832650.1:0-419 GCF_000517525.1 Limulus polyphemus
CACTGTGACCATTGTTTCATAGCTTATATTATTCTCCAGTTGCCACTGTAACCATTGTTTCATAGCTTATATTATTCTCCAGTTACCACTGTGACCATTGTTTCATAGCTTATATTATTCTCCAGTAACCACTGTGACCATTGTTTCATAGCTTATATTATTCTCCAGTTACCACTGTGACCATTGTTTCATAGCTTATATTATTCTCCAGTTAACACTGTGACCATTGTTTCATAGCTTATATTATTCTCCAGTTACCACTGTGACCATTGTTTCATAGCTTATATTATTCTCCAGTTGCCACTGTAACCATTGTTTCATAGCTTATATTATTCTCCAGTTACCACTGTGACCATTGTTTCGTAGCTTATACTACCCTCCAGTCACCACCGTAACCATTGTTTCGTAGCTTATACTAC
>NW_013832651.1:0-418 GCF_000517525.1 Limulus polyphemus
TGTTATGATAGTACACAGTATCGTTAAATCTTGTGTCTTCTTATTGACAATACACAGTATTGATAAATCTTTTTCTTCTTATTGACAGGACACAGTATCGTTAAATCTTGTGTCTTCTTATTGACAGTACACAGTATTGAAAAATCCTTTATCTTCTTATTGATAGGACACAGTATTGTTAAATCTTGTGTCTTCTTATTGACAGTACAGAGTATTGATAAATCCTGTATCTTCTTATTGACAGGACACAGTATTGATAAATCCTGTATCTTCTTATTGACAGGACACAGTATTGTTAAATCTTGTGTCTTCTTTTTGACAGTACACAGAATTGATAAATCCTGTATCTTCTTATTGACAGAACACAGTATTGTTAAATCTTGTGTCTTCTAATTGACAGTACACAGTGTTGATAAAT
>NW_013832652.1:0-420 GCF_000517525.1 Limulus polyphemus
CAATAATGCATAATTTCATTTGATAAACACGTTTAGATTGAATGGTAATTTATAATCAGTCACAAGAACGTCGAATCTGAATCACTTGAAAAAAAACACGGGGGGTGCTTAACTTTTTTCCAGGTGTATAGTTAAACATTAGTCCTAGGTCAACAAGACGGCTTATATCTACGATGATACCAACTTTACAATAACATACAGTATAACGTTCAGTACATTTTGACCTCAAAATGCTTTAACTCCAAAGCTTGTTTCAGCATTTATTTTGAGCATGTAATAAGGGTCATAAGATTGCTCAGTTTATCCAAAATATTATGTTCACAGTTATCTTGTAGTATTGGAAGTAGTGGGTTACGTTGAAGTAGAATTTAGTGTAGTGTTACTCAGGAATATGACCCACGATGTAAATTGATAACGAAG
>NW_013832653.1:0-424 GCF_000517525.1 Limulus polyphemus
ATGGTCCTAATACTGATCCCTGAGGTTCTCCAGCGGTTAAATTAATTTCCCCACTTATAACATTATTTATTTTAACTACTTGTTTTCTTATAGTTATATAATTTAAACCAATTACAAAAATACCTCTTATTCCAATTTCATGAAGTTTGACCGTCACTCTTATGATGAACAACTCACGTTTTTTTCGGCGTTAACAGGGTGTTATTTGGGGGGGGGGGGGGTAAATGGCGCACAAATCACGAAATCTCGGTTCTACGGTCGAGTACGCTAGCCACTGGGCCGCACTCAGCCTTCTGTTGACTGTCTTCTCTCCAGTCTGTCAGTTTAAAATTTAAGATAGATATGAGTAGTGGCCCTTGTGTAGCTTTTCACGATCGTCAAAAACAAGCAAAAATTTCTTTTTACTTCTAACCTATCTTACAAG
>NW_013832654.1:0-416 GCF_000517525.1 Limulus polyphemus
TGACGACAACGCCTAGCCGAAGATTAACCGAAATGATGACGACATCGCCTAGCCGAAGTTTAACCGAGATGATGACGACAACGCCTAACCGAAGTTTAACCGAGATGATGACGACAACGCCTGGCCAAAGGTTAACCGAGATGATGACGACAACGCCTAGTCGAAGTTTAACCGAGATGATGACGACAACGTCTAACCGAAGTCTAACCGAGATGATGACGACAACGCCTGGCCAAAGTTTAACTGGAATGATGACGACAACGCCTGGCCGAAGTTTAACCGAGATGATGACGACAACGCCTAGCCGAGGTTTAACCGAGATGATGACGACAACGCCTAGCCGAAGTTTAACCGAGATGATGACAACGCCTGGCCAAAGTTTAACCGAGATGATGACGACAACGCCTAGCCAAAGT
>NW_013832655.1:0-398 GCF_000517525.1 Limulus polyphemus
GGCAGAACTGGAACCTTCAAACCTGGCGACGAATACACTGGTCAGACGAGAGTAGATTTTTACTCCACGTAACTGATGGTCGAACCCGTGTTTGGAGGCATCGTAACGCAGCTTACACTCCAAGAAACATTGTTCCAACAGTGCCTTTTGGTGGGGGCTCAGTTATGGTATGGGGCTGTATCTCGCATGATTGCAAGCTGGATTTGGTAACAATCAATGGCAACCTTACTAGCGAAAAGTACACCAGGGACGTGCTTACACCTGTAGTTGTGCCTCATTTTGACAACCACACGTTAGCGTCAAGACCTTTATTCATGGATGACAACGCTAGACCTCATCGCAGTAAAAATACTATAAGGAGCAAACTGGCCTGAGTGTGTTTACGTTATCTGCTGTAC
>NW_013832656.1:0-414 GCF_000517525.1 Limulus polyphemus
TTGGTATCCAGAAAGGTTGTTGGAACTGTGGAAAGCACGGACTATTTGAGGAGCCAGTGTAGGAGGAATATTACCAACAAGTCTGCCTCAAAGAGACCAGTAGTGGTTGGTGTTGAGGGACACTTACCAACCCTTATCGTGAAAGTCCCAACAGCTAGGTGTAAAATGCCAAGCACACACAGTGTCTATGTGACAGGAAAGCTAGACATACAGAAGCTTTATGGTGTGACAGGATTCTACAAGATTGTAGGGACCAGTGTGGGTAACTATTGAGACTCATGGGACATAAAGGAAAGACAGAAAGTATACTTGGCTGATATTGAAGACGAATGCATATTAGGATTATACTATCTACTACCGAGGTAAGTTTGTAATTGATTTTGATAAAATGAAGTTTGGGAACAACTAAAGGCC
>NW_013832657.1:0-420 GCF_000517525.1 Limulus polyphemus
GTCCTTTTTTGACAACGATTCCTTCGGAATTATGCTTTGTTACACCTTGGATTTGTTCTCTTCTATTACATCCTTCTTTCACTTGATGTTCAACTTCTGATGTTGTAACTGTCATGTTGTGCATACGAATTCCCTGATCATAGGTTGTTAAAATCTTTGACACGAGTCTAACCACACATCTGTGTTCCCACATGAAGTCTATACCCCACATTGTTAATTATCCACACATCATTTTGTGTAGAGAAGATTCCAGCAGTGAGAGTAGCTTTCAACTTTACTAACACAAATAATGTCGTGTAGAGAATATTTCAGCAATGAGGGTAACTTTCAACTTTACTAACACAAATAATATCGTGTAGAGAAGATACCAGCAATGAGGGTAACTTTCAACTTAACTTACACAAATAATGTCGTGTAGAG
>NW_013832658.1:0-420 GCF_000517525.1 Limulus polyphemus
AATTTTGACGTTTTCATCACCACGTCCACCTGCGCCATTAAGGCAGGTTATTTGAACTGTAAGGTACGGCCTTATATTCCCAACCCTCTCTGATGTTTTCAGTGTCAGCGGTTCGGGCACTCAAAGACATCTTGTCGTGGTTCTGTGATGTGTGCTCGTTGTGTTGGCAAGGACCATGACTCCTACGAGTGCAAAATGGACCCTCACTGTGTTAATTGTAGTGGTTCCCACCCCTCCTACTTTAGGTCTTGCCCTAAGTGGATGGAGGAGAAAGAGGTACAGCGTTTGAAGACTCTAAATAACATCTCTTATCCTGAGACTCGGAAGCTATTTTTCCCTCCTACATCGCGCACATATGCCTCTGCACTACGCTCCACTGCTACAGTGGGAGTGCAGACGGACCTTTCTGTGCCTCCATCT
>NW_013832659.1:0-414 GCF_000517525.1 Limulus polyphemus
CCTACTATATTCGTTAGACTCTCTTAACCCCACAGCTACTATATTTATGTTAGACTCTCTTAACCCTAGAATGACTATATTTGTTAGACTATCTTAACCCCACAACTACAATATTTATGTTAGACTCTCTTAACCCCAGAACTACTATATTTATGTTAGACTCTCTTAACCCTAGAACTACTATATTTATGTTAGACTCTCTTAACCCTAGAATTACTATATTTGTTAGACTCTATTAACCCTAGAACTACTATATTTATGTTAGACTCTCTTAACCCTAGAATTACTATATTTGTTAGACTCTATTAACCCTAGAACTACTATATTTATGTTAGACTACTCTTAACCCAAAAACTACTATATTTGTTAGACTATCTTAACCCTAGAATTACTATATTTGTTAGACTCTCTTAA
>NW_013832660.1:0-526 GCF_000517525.1 Limulus polyphemus
AGGCAAGTCTTCGTAAGGTGGGCGTCCTGTTATCAGGTCCACTGGCAACCGAAGTTCCCGACCAAACATCAACTTTGCTGGAGTGTATCCAGTGGCTTCATGCTTTGCTGTTATATAGGCCATGAATAGTGGAGGGAGTAAGATATCCCAATCCTCTTGGCAGCTATTACAAAACTTTGCCAATTCCTGTCCTTGTGTTCAATTGTACTTTTCTACCATCCCATCAGACTGTGGGTGAAGTGGTGTTGTCCTTGTCTTTCGTATGCCAAACAACTTACAGCATTGATGGAACACAGCCGATTCAAAGTTACGGCCTTGATCTGAATGCAGTTCCTATGGCATACCAAACCTGAAAAAGAAATCACTGACAGCCGAAGCTACAGTTGTAGCTTCCTGGTTTGGTATTGCATATGCCTCAGGCCCACTTGGTGAAATAATCCATCACCACACAAATGTACCTGTTTCCTGCACGAGTTTGAGGCAAAGGACCAGCAATGTCAACAGCTACTCTTACCATTGGTGCGCC
>NW_013832661.1:0-420 GCF_000517525.1 Limulus polyphemus
CATTGACTTGTCATTAGCTAATGTTTTCATAGAAAATGGATTATCATATATCTAACATATTAGAGAAAAATTTATAGAAAAACTTAATAGTTTATTATGGACATTAATAAGATTTAGCAAATTATTTATCTATAACTTGTAATGCAAATCATCATCATCTCACCCCTGTCTCGTGTTTAATAATTACTGTTGAAATATGCTATTTCATTAAGTATTACCGTTAAAATATTATGTATATATATATATATTACATTTAAACAATTCTGTTGATCAACAATGCGTGTTTACTTTTATTATTCTTAACTTTGTTTAACGCAAACTGGAGATCCTTGCGACACCTTTCAGGCTTCTCACCTCTCCATATCCTTCACTTGGATGAAGAGTATACCCTGGATGAAATGAGATGGGGTCTTTTATGGG
>NW_013832662.1:0-416 GCF_000517525.1 Limulus polyphemus
ACATTTCTGTTATTGTTGTGCTAATATTTCCCACATTTCTGTTATAATTGTGCTAACATTTCTGTTATTGTTGTGCTAACATTTCCTACATTTCTGTTATAGTTGTGCTAATATTTCCCACATTTCTGTTATTGATGTGCTAATATTTCCCACATTTCTGTTATTGTTGTGCTAATATTTCCCACATTTCTGTTATAATTGTGCTAACATTTCTGTTATTGTTGTGCTAATATTTCCTACATTTCTGTTATAGTTGTGCTAATATTTCCTACATTTCTGTTATTGTTGTGCTAATATTTCCCACATTTCTGTTATAGTTGTGCTAACATTTCCTACATTTCTGTTATTGTTGTGCTAATATTTCCCACATTTCTGTTATTGTTGTGCTAATATTTTCCACATTTCTGTTATAGTTG
>NW_013832663.1:0-419 GCF_000517525.1 Limulus polyphemus
AAACAAGTGCCCCTATGTTGTTTAGCCGGTTATTAAGAAACAAGTGTCCCTATGTTGTTTAGCCGGTTATTAAGAAACAAGTGCCCCTACATTGTTCAGTCGGTTATTAAGAAACAAGTGTCCCTACGTTGTTTAGCCGGCTATTAAGAAACAAGCGTCCCTACGTTGTTTAGCCGGCTATTAAGAAACAAGCGTCCCTATGTTGTTTAGCCAGTTATTAAGAAACAAGTGCCCCTACGTTGTTTAGCCGGCTATTAAGAAACAAGTGCCCCTACGTTGTTTAGCCGGCTATTAAGAAACAAGTGTCCCTACGTTGTTTAGCCGGTTATTAAGAAACAAGTGTCCCTACGTTGTTTAGCCGGTTATTAAGAAACAAGTGTCCCTACGTTGTTTAGCCGGTTATTAAGAAACAAGTGTCC
>NW_013832664.1:0-1055 GCF_000517525.1 Limulus polyphemus
TCAGACTTACTACTGAGCCACTAGGAAGCAGTTCTTGAGTGATTCACCTAATCAAAAACTGCTTTAATACGAAAAAAAAAAATGTAATGTGTAACAACAACCGGGTAAGCATCATTAGCCTGGGATAATTATTTTATAACAGAAACTGACAACGTCACATATCCGCCGGAAGCGATGATGCACTGAAAGTTCCTGTGTTGAACAGTCTTAGTTGTCATTTAGCTATGCAGGGATAGCCGAATGGAAACTATAGTAAAGTAACTAAAAACAGTTGTCACTTAGTTATACAGAGATAGTAAAGTAACTAAAAACAGTTGTCATTTAGCTATACAGGGATAGTAAAGTAACTAAAAACAGTTGTCACTTAGTTATACATAGATAGTAAAGTAACTAAAAACAGTTGTCACTTAGTTATACAGAAATAGTAAAGTAACTAAAAACAGTTGTCACTTAGTTATACAGGGGTTGTAACTTAGTTATACAGAGATAGTAAAGTAACTAAAAACAGTTGTCACTTAGCTATACGGAGATAGTAAAGTAACTAAAACATGTATAAGAGATAGTAAAGTAACTAAAAACAGTTGTCACTTAGTTATACAGAGATAGTAAAGTAACTAAAAACAGTTGTCACTTAGTTATACAGAGATAGTAAAGTAACTAAAAACAGTTGTAACTATACAGAGATAGTAAAGTAACTAAAAACAGTTGTCACTTAGCTATACAGAGATAGTAAAGTAACTAAAAACAGTTGTCACTTAGCTATACAGAGATAGTAAAGTAACTAAAAACAGTTGCCACTTAGTTATACAGAGATAGTAAAGTAACTAAAAACAGTTGCCACTTAGTTATACAGAGATAGTAAAGTAACTAAAAACAGTTGTCACTTAGCTATACAGGGATAGTAAAGTAACTAAAAACAGTTGTCACTTAGTAATACAAAGATAGTAAAGTAACTAAAAACAGTTGTCACTTAGCTATACAGGGATAGTAAAGTAAATAAAAACAGTTGTCACTTAGCTATACAGAGATAGTAAAGTAACTAAAAACAGTTGCCA
>NW_013832665.1:0-420 GCF_000517525.1 Limulus polyphemus
CTCATCTTTAGCCTTACTTGGTACATCTACTCCATAAACACCTAGGTGTATCTCTAGTTACCGAATATATAACCACCATACTCTCTTTAGCGTCATTTGGTACAACAACTCCACGAATACCTAGATGTAACTCTAGTTACCGAATTTATAACCACCATACTCATCTTTAGCCTTACTTGGTACAACTACTCCAAGAACACCTAGGTGTAACTCTAGTTACGGAATTTATAACCAAAATACTCATCTTTGGCCTTACTTGGTACAACTACTCGAGGAACACTTAGGTTTAATTCTAGTTACCGAATTTATAACCCCATACTCATCTTTAGCGTTATTTGGTAGAGCAACTTCACGAACACCTAAGTGTAACTCTAGTTACCGAATTTATAACCACCATACTCATCTTTAGCTTTACTTGGC
>NW_013832666.1:0-419 GCF_000517525.1 Limulus polyphemus
AAATGTGATCAATGGCAATTTGTATAGTCGGGATAAAAACAAATATTATTGAGGGCAAGTTGCATAGTTGGAAGAAAAACAAATGTTATCAAAGGCAATTTGTATAGTCGGAACAAAAACAAATGTTATCAAGGGCAAGTTGTATAGTCGGAACAAAAACAATTGTTATCAAGGGCAAGTTGTATAGTCGGAACAAAAACAAATGTTATCAAGAACAGGTTGCAGATAAAATAAAAGCTAAGGTTATCAGGGAAAGGTTATAATGTCAAAACAGAAATAAATGTTTTCAAGGGCAAGTTGTATAGTCGGGATTAAAACAAATATTATTAAGGGCAATTTGCACAGTTGGAACAAAAACAAATGTTATCAAGAACAGGTTGCATAGTAAAAAAGAAACTAACGTTATCAAGGAAAGGTTA
>NW_013832667.1:0-416 GCF_000517525.1 Limulus polyphemus
GTGTTGCTCCTCTCCCTTGTACACAAACAATGAGGTTTGTGTTGCTCCTCTCCCTTGTACACAAACAATGAGGTTTGTGTTGCTCCTCTCCTTTGTACACAAACAATGAGGTTTGTGTTGCTCCTCTCCCTTGTACACAAACAATGAGGTTTGTGTTGCTCCTCTCCTTTGTACACAAACAATGAGGTTTATGTTGCTCCTCTCCTTTGTACACAAACAATGAGGTTTATGTTGCTCCTCTCCTTTGTACACAAACAATGAGGTTTATGTTGCTCCTCTCCTTTGTACACAAACAATGAGGTTTATGTTGCTCCTCTCCTTTGTACACAAACACTGAGGTTTATGTTGCTCCTCTCCTCTGTACACAAACACTGAGGTTTATGTTGCTCCTCTCCTTCGTACACAAACACTGAGGT
>NW_013832668.1:0-419 GCF_000517525.1 Limulus polyphemus
TGTAAAAAGTCAATTAAAGAAATGTAAAAAGAAAAAATACTTCTATGCTTCTAACATTTTGGTTATAGAAAAAACTGTCTTACGAGCATAAACAGACATACAGATAAAACTTAATTTAATCTACAGAGTTTCATATAAAATTCATTTTTAGGTTTAACAACCTTCTTGCAGTAGGTGAATCTCGAATATTTCGCAACACTGATGACTGGCCCTTCCTATGCGCACATTAGCTGGCATGTCATGAGCATAAGCCTCCTATTATAGAGCACATTTCGTAATAGTAACTCCGTAATTACATTTCGTTCACTTGTAAATTAAAGCAAAGAAATACCAAGTGATCACGAAACGGGTATGTGCTGAAACAACTTAGCTTGTGATGCTTCAACTTTCTGAGCCATATTTTTGTGTTAGCGATAACC
>NW_013832669.1:0-419 GCF_000517525.1 Limulus polyphemus
GTTTACTATATGTATATTAACATAATCAAATGTTTACTATATGTATATTAACATAATCAAATGTTTACTATATGTATATTAAATATAAGAATATACTGATGAAAAGCAAACCATAGAGTTCTGGATGCTGTTATAAAGATTTAGTCTAAACATATTTATAAACAGTTTCTATTGTATCTTGTTTTTCACAACCAAAATTAAGTTTACTGTTACATTCAGATAACTTGAGTGTTTTATGTTTGCGTAAGTAAAGGAGACACTTTTTGTTTACATCATCCAAATCTTGAATAATTCAATAATAATTCTTGATTAAAACCACTTTAATCTGTATTATATCTGGAAGAATATTAACATTAGAACTTACCTACTGAAATCCATACTAGAGCCCACCAGTGGCACAGCGGTATGTCTGCAGACTT
>NW_013832670.1:0-416 GCF_000517525.1 Limulus polyphemus
GTATTTACTGTTAAGAATTTTATGTAACGCTTTGATTTAGAGCCACTTTTCAAAATTATAAACACAACTTTTACAAACCACGCATAAGTTTTGTCAAAAAAACAAAACAAAAAACTGACGTCACTTCCTTAAAGGTTCCACTTTAGGTGTAACTAGCGTCGTTTGACCAAGTATGATGTCATTAGTGTTTATTTATGTTAAGGAGAAAAAAAATGTCGGTTTTTATTGTTCACGCATGTGTTTTGGTACCTATATTATTTATATAATGCATGAAGGTACGGATGCTGAGGGAAATGGGAGACCAGTCAACCTAACCGTTTCATACCATTATGTATTCTTCCTGTGGGTTGCAACTGTTATTATGCCTTAGGCCTTATCTCGCAAGTTCTGGCTGTGTAAGTGTAAATTATATATAT
>NW_013832671.1:0-1450 GCF_000517525.1 Limulus polyphemus
AAAGAAAGTTTATGATCCTGGTAATGTTCCACAGTGAACTTCATGCTACTATATCTGCGTTACAAATAGTGAAGAAATCTGGAAGCCAGATAAGAGTACTTGAAGATGATAAAGGTTGATTTCATCAACATACCTTCAGTAATAGAGTTATTTAAACTGCCTGTCACAATTTTCTAGCCACTGACCTTCATGAAAACACCTTTATCTTCTCAGAGCATTCCTTAAAACTTTTGCAGACTGTACTGAGACTTGTTCAGGTGTTTGATAAAAGAGTTCTCCATGGCAATCCTTTTCAGTTATCCTTCATGCCTGTTTTGTAAATCTTGTAAAGTTGGCAACAAAAATCAAATATTTAACCCAAGTTGGCACATGATTCTGAAACAGTCATTATGAGAAAATAATGTTCAGGGATTCTGGAATTATTTATCATGTTATCATGATCAAAAGAATGATCATTTGTTGAATTTCCCAAACAAAAGTTCATACTTATAATTCTTGATTGAGTCTGTAGTAATAATTTCAAATTAACTGTATGATAAATTTATCAATGACAACATACAGAAATAACTTGTGGTTTTGACAGAAAAAGTAAGCATTGCATGAAAACCTTGCTTATTTTGGAGGAAAACTTTCACAAACCCATCATGAAAGAAAAGAATCTTGATGTAATAGTTGATTAGTTCTCTTAAGCCATCCAAGCAGTAAAAAATTGGGTGATGAAGTTAACATTTTTTCATGCAAGTGCATGTTTTGTAATCTTGTACATTTTGGTCACAAAATATGTCCATCCATAACACTTAAAAAGTATAAGACACAAATGAAGAGGCTCTCAACATTTCACTGTAAATACATTATTTTTGGTCAAGGACATTTTGTAAACAAATTCTTATGTTAAATTTTATTCCCAAAAAAGCAATGTTTCAAAAAGTTGTCCCATCTGTAATGTATCTTTGAATAACCATATTTTTTAAACTATCTTTGGCTCTGATTTCATACTTGGTATATTTCATCCACATGTAGAGTACTTCAATGAATATCCAGATATATTACTGATATAATTCTGTTAAGGTTATTCCCATCCAAATTATACTTACAATTCAAATCATGATAACCCACATACATAATCTTCCATTTATTATACTTAAAATTCATGTGCTATTTATTTGCCCAACTCACTAAATGATCTAAATCCTTTTGTAAATTAGCAGCATCTTCCTCACAGCCAGTAACATCCAATACCTTAATATCATTGGTAAATTTAAGTAATTTATTGACCATTCCTTAATCTGTCATTGATGTAAATAAAAAAAGCCCTGAGGTACCCCACTTGTGACATTAATACAGTTTGACTGAATTTTTTTTATAATAACCCTCTGCTTTCTTCCATCCAACCACTCTTCTATCCAATATGCTGACTTATTCCCCACACCTATAGAGTTAATTTATTTTA
>NW_013832672.1:0-2525 GCF_000517525.1 Limulus polyphemus
GTATCTTCTTATTGACAGGACACAGTATTGTTAAATCTTGTGTCTTTTTATTGACAGTTTACAGTATCGTTAAATCTTGTCTTCTTTTTGATAGTACATAGTATTGTTAAATCTTGTGTCTTCTTATTGAGAGTAAACGGTATTGATAAATCTTGTGTCTGCTTATTGACAGTACACAGTATTGGTAAATACACAAGATTTAACGATACTGTGTACTATCAATAAGAAGAAAAGAGAAGACACAAGATTTAACAATACTGTGTCCTGTCAATAAGAAGACAAGATTTACCAATACTGTGTACTGTGAATAAGCAGACACAAGATTTATCAATACCGTTTAATCTCAATAAGAGGACACAAGATTTAACAGTACTATGTACTATCAAAAAGAAGACAAGATTTAACGATACTGTGTACTGTCAATAAAAAAATACTGTGTCCTGTCAATAAGAAGATACAGGATTTATCAATACTGTTTACTGTCAATAAGAAGACACAAGATTTAACAATACTGTGTCCTGTCAATAAGAAGATACAGAATTTATCAATACTGTGTACTGTTTTTGGCTTGTTATTGATAGTACACAGTATCATTAATTCTTATGACTCGTTATGATAGTACACAGTATCGTTAAATCTTGTGCCTTCTTATTGACAGTACACAGTGTTGATAAATCTTGTGTCTTCTTATTGAAAGTCAATAAGAAGACACAAGATTTAACAATACTGTGTCCAGTCAGTAAGAAGATACAGGATTTATCAATACTGTGTGTGTCCTGTCAATATTAAGATACAGGATTTATCAATACTGTGTAATGTCAATAAGAAGACACATAATTTAATAATACTGAGTCCTGTCAATAAGAAGATAAAGGATTTATCAACACTGTGTACTGTCAATAAGAAGGCACAAGATTTAACGATACTGTGTACTATCATAACGAGTCATAAGATTTAATGATACTGTGTACTATCAATAACAAGCCAAAAGATTTAACGATACTGTGTACTGTCAATAAAAAGACACAATATTTAAAAATACTGTGTCCTGTCAATAAGAAGATACAGGATTTATCAACACTGTGTACTGTAGTATTGATAAATCCTGTATCTTCTTATTGACAAGACACAGTATTGTTAAATCTTGTGTCTTCTTATTGACAGTACACAGTATCGTTAAATCTTGTGTCTTCTTATTGACAGTACACAGCATTGATAAATCCTGTATCTTCTTATCGACAGGACTCAGTATTGTTAAATCTTGTGTCTTTTTACTGACAGTACACAGTATCGTTAAATCTTGTGGCTTGTTATTGATAGTACACAGTATCATTAAATGTTATGACTTTTTATGATAGTACACAGTATCGTTAAATCTTGTGTCTTTTTATTGACAGTACACATTATTGATAAATCCTGTATCTTCTTATTGACAGGACACAGTATTGTTAAATCTTGTGTCTTCTTATTGACAGTACACAGTATTGATAAATCCTGTATCTTATTGACAGGACACAGTATTGTTAAATCTTGTCTCTTCTTATTGACAGTACACAATATCGTTAAATCTTAAGTCTTCTTATTGACAGTACATAGTATTGATAAATCCTTTATCTTCGATACTTTGTACTATGAATAAGAAGACAAGATTTACAAATACTGTGTACTGTCAATAAGCAGACAGGGGATTTATCAATACCGTTTAATCTCAATAAGAAGACAATAGATTTAACAATACTATGTACTATCAAAAAGAAGACAAGATTTAACGATACTTTCATGTGTACCGTCAAAAAGAAGACACAAGATTTAAATTGATAAATCCTGTATCTTCTTATTGAAAGAACTCAGTATTATTAAATCTTGTGTCTTCTTATTGACATTACATAGTATTGTTAAATTTTTTGTCTTCTTATTGACAGTACACAGTATCGTTAAATCTTGTCTTCTTTTTGATAGTATATAGTATTGTTAAATCTATTGTCTTCTTATTGAGATTAAACGGTAATTTAACGAAAAAAGAAGACACAAGTACTGTGTACTGTCTGTCAATAAGAAGACACAAGATTTAACAAAGTATCGTTAAATCTTGTGTCTTCTTATTGACAATGCACAGTATTGATAAATCCTTTATCTTCTTATTGACAGGACACAGTATTATTAAATCTTGTGTCTTCTTATTGACAGTACACAGTATTGATAAATCCTGTATCTTCTTATTGATAGGACACAGTATTGTTGAATCTTGTGTCTTCTAATTGACAGTACACAGTGTTGATAAATCCTGTATCTTCTTATTGACAGAACACAGTATTGTTAAATATTGTGTCTTCTAATTGACAGTACACAGTGTTGATAAATCCTGTATCTTCTTATTGACAGGACTCAAATTTTTAAATTTTGTGTCTTCTTATTGACAGTTCACAGTATTGATAAATCCTTTATCTTCTTATTGACAGGACACAGTATTGTTAAATATTGTGTCTTCTTATTGACAGTACACAGTATTGTTAAATCTTGTGTCT
>NW_013832673.1:0-419 GCF_000517525.1 Limulus polyphemus
GAAGACATTGAGTCACATACGACAAAGATTTTTATTGGATAGGTATGAGGCGAGATGTGGAAGAATGGTGCCGGATATGCAGTACATGTAGTGCTAAAAGGGGACCCAAGCATAAGGGATGCCCACCTTATGAAGAGTTGCCTGAGAATGTCTCAGAGTTTGTGAAAGTGTTATCGGAAAGGATGGATGATATTCACCTTCAAGTGCGTTCAAACTTGAAGACGTCTGCTGATTCGATGAAGTTATATTATGATAAGAGATCTACTGAAGTCAGCTTTGAACCAGGAGACAAGGTGTGGTTGTATAATCCCAGGAAGACTAAGTTGTCTTCTCCATGGGAAGACCCATACGACATAGTGGATCGTCTCTCAGACGTGACTTTTCGGGTAAAATGTGGTCGGCGAGGTAAACCAAAAGTG
>NW_013832674.1:0-420 GCF_000517525.1 Limulus polyphemus
CAAAGAAAGCCACACGAATTCGATGGGAAGGCACCATAGGAAGCATATAAAGCACAATTTCAGCTCCTGGCAGAAATGAATGGATGGACAGAGGAGCAGAAAGCAGTGTACCTGGCAAAGAGCCTGAAGGGACAACCACTGGAAATACTTGGACAGTTGTCAGCAGACGACAGGCACAACTATAGAGCACTGTTAGCTGCTCTAGAACTCAGGTATGGAACTCAAAATCTCTCCGAAGCCTACAGGGCTAGGTTTAGGACGAGAGTTCGTGCTAAAGGGGAGAGTCTGCAAGAGCTGGCACTGGATTTGGAAAGTATGGCACACAAGGCCTATCGAACTGCACCAACCGATGTCCTCAACCTGTTGCTGAAGGATCAGTTCATAGACGCCTTGGACAGTCCACAACTGAAAATACAAGTG
>NW_013832675.1:0-420 GCF_000517525.1 Limulus polyphemus
TCATTAGTGGTAACCTTCTACAAAAATCAACTAAGAAACCAAAGCATGATTGTAGGTTAAAATGTTAGGAACTTCTGGTGGCAAAGAACATCCTTCCTTATGAATTCTAGGTAAGCCATATATAATATGTGGACGACTTCCTGATAGTCTGATATTCAGATATTGTTTTTCATCGAGATTATTATACTTTTTCAATTTCAGTATCTTTATAATTTAGCTTCCCTTTTACCAGTGGGAGTACAATGGAGCTTTACACATTTGGCAGAGTAACTCACAATATCTTCTGCCTTCTTTAAACAGGCCTGCGAAATCAAACTTCATAAAAGTTATTTTGGTTTTAATAACGGATTTTCCATAATTCAGCTACGCAGATTTCGAAAATAATATTCATTTTTTTCAATCATTTTTTTTACAAATCTG
>NW_013832676.1:0-419 GCF_000517525.1 Limulus polyphemus
ACTTTCCCATCTGCAGTTTCCCATCTCCGGAGAAGAATACCATCTTCAAGTTTCAATTGGTCCCATTGTGCCCAAGAGTTCTTTGTCACAGGGCTTAAACTAGACACCTTCTCCTAAGCAGGGCGCAAAACACTTGTAGGAAATCACTTAGTGGCTTCAAATCTTGGTCTTTCTCCTGCTCTGCTTTAATATCTATATTTGGTTCCACTTCATCATCATTAACTCCTTCAGGCACTTTGACTTCAGCTTGATGGCAACTGGTTAGTTCAACCTCTCTTTTAACACTTAACGGAATTCGGCTTTTGTTGTTCTCAAACATCATTTTATCAAAATTAACTACACACTTACTCGGTATTAAATAGTCCAATCCTAATATGCATTAGTCTTCAATGTCAGCTAAGTATAGTTTGTGTCTGTCC
>NW_013832677.1:0-423 GCF_000517525.1 Limulus polyphemus
TACAGAGACCAAACAAACTTTGAAGCCAAATTTGGTGAAGATCCATCAATAGGGGGAGATTAATGGTAAAAAAACTCGAAAACGCAAAAACGCTCATAAAAAACGCAAAATGTAAAACTGAAAACTTGTATGTATCTCCCCATAGACCCAACAAACCTTCATGCCAAATTTGGTGAATATCCATCAAAAGGGGGCGAAGTAGTGGTAAAAACGCCCATAAAAACCACAAAATGTAAAACTGAAAATTTGTATTAATAATGCTTGGAGACGGCTTAAATGGGTAATGAAGAAAAAACTTTAATATAAGTTTAACATAACAGCAAATGTACAACGTTTCGACAAGGTTTTGTCATCATCAGGTACCCTTGTCGAAACGTTATACATTTGCTGTTATGTGAAACTTATATTAAAGTTTTTCTTCAT
>NW_013832678.1:0-418 GCF_000517525.1 Limulus polyphemus
GTTTCCTTTCTAGTCTCGAACTTCCTTGATATCTTATCGAGAGTTTAGGATGAGAGAGTTAATTACGAGTTGATGTAGATAAGACTCGCTGGGAAGTTAGCTAGCTTTGTCCTTTGCCACACACGCTGAGATCTCCAAGATGAATTTATACGTTTTCGAAAAATACTAATCTCCGATGAGAATCCATTGAAGTTAAACGATTTGTAACGTTCGAAATTTATAAATATTCCTTGTCACATATCATAAGTTTTCCGATTGATTATAAAAATCACAGTTATAGCTTTCGAAGTTTAAAGCACAGTGATTATAGCGAACTACTAATAGACACTGTCCTTTAGGCGCGTCGCGTTGGTTCTAGTTATAGTCGTGGAAGGTTTTCTAGAAAATTCAGATTACATAACAATACTGAGCTATATTT
>NW_013832679.1:0-421 GCF_000517525.1 Limulus polyphemus
AACGATACTATGTACTGTCAATAAGAAGACACAAGATTTAAGATTATTGTGTACTGTCAATAAGAAGACACAAGATTTAACGATACTGTGTACTGTCAATAAGAAGACACACGATTTAACGATACTGTGTACTCTGAATAAGAAGACACAAGATTTAACAATACTGTGTACTGTCAATAAGAAGACACACGATATAGCAATACTGTGTGCTATCAATAAAAGACACAAGATTTTAACGATACTGTGTACTGTCAATAAGAAGACACAAGATTTAACAATACTGTGTACTCTCAATAAGAAGATACAAGATTTAGCAATACTGTGTACTATCAATAAAAAGACACAAGATTTAACGATACTGTGTACTGTCAGTAAGAAGACACAAGATTTAACGATACTGTGTACTGTCAAAAAGAAGTCA
>NW_013832680.1:0-420 GCF_000517525.1 Limulus polyphemus
TCAGCTTTGTACCCGGGGACAAGGTATGGCTGTATAATCCCAGGAAGACAAAAGGGAAGGCTCCTAAGTTGTCTTCTCCTTGGGAAGGCCCATATGACATAGTGGATCGTCTCCCAGACGTGACTTTCCGGATAAAATGTGGCCAGCGAGGTAAGCCAAAAGTGGTGCATGCCAACAGGCTTTGGCGTTATCACGGTCCAGGACATTTCACTTGGGATGAAGTGGAAAACAGAAGAAATGACGCTGCTGAAGACGTGCCACCTGAAGAAGCCACTGTCGAAGAAGAAAATCTACTCAGTTTTGAGAAGGGAAACGGTGAAGCTCTTGATGAAGTTACTACCACTGATGTGACTGTTACCGATGATAGGACATTTACTGATGAGGCAGATGAACCCCACATGAAGCAGAAGCCAACAAGAC
>NW_013832681.1:0-420 GCF_000517525.1 Limulus polyphemus
GTATATCACACTGATGGCTAAACCTGGAAGGATGTATTGGTAGCTGTGTACATCACACTGGTGGCTAAACCTGGAAGGATGTATTGATAGCTGGGTACATCACTCTGATGGCTAAACCTAGAAGGATGTATTGATAGCTGTGTACATCACTCTGATGGCTAAACCTGGAAGGATGTATTGATAGCTATGTATATCACACTGATGGCTAAACCTGGAAGGATGTGTTGATAGCTGGGTACATCACACTTGTGGCTAAACCTGGAAGGATGTATTGATAGCTATGTATATCACACTGATGGCTAAACCTGGAAGGAGGTATTGATAGCTGGGTATATCACTCTGATGGCTAAACCTGGAAGGAGGTATTGATAGCTATGTACATCATCCTGATGGCTAAACCTGGAAGGAGGTATTGATAGC
>NW_013832682.1:0-420 GCF_000517525.1 Limulus polyphemus
TAATGTGATGGTCAATCCCACTATTCGTTGGTAAAAGAGTAGTTCAAAAGGTGGCGGTGGGTGGTGTTCACTAGCTGCCCTCCATCTAGTCTTTCACTAGTAAATTAGGGACGGCTAGCGCAGATAGCCCTCGTGTAGCTTTGCGCGAAAATTCAAAACAAAACAAACAAATCAAACAAATAAAGAATGTGACAAAATTTGAACTATTATTTTCTAAAAATTATGGTGAAATAAATAGGTTATTGTCTCTAAGATGATAAAAAAATTGAGCTTTCCTTGCCAAAGTAGCCAAAAAAGTGAGTTAGTTTTGTCTTGGATGATAGAAATTTAAGTTCTCCTTGCCAAAGTAGCCAAAAAAAAGTGAGTTAGTTTTCTCTTGGATGGTAAAAATTTAAGTTCTCCTTGCCAAAGTAGCCAAAA
>NW_013832683.1:0-420 GCF_000517525.1 Limulus polyphemus
CTCTTTGTTCTATTTTCATGTAGAGCCGGTGCTATGTCTCTTTGTTCTGTTCTGAAGTAGAGCCGTTTCTATGTCTCTTTTCTCTATTTTGATGTAGAGCCGTTTCTATGTCTCTTTGTTCTGTTTCGATACCCGTGTTGGGCAGATCACAGATAGCCCATTGTGTAGCTATCTGCTTAACTTCAAATAAACAAACTAGAATAGATTGAAACCATAGATCGAATTTTAAAAGTTTCTTTTTTTTCTGGAACGTTACAAAAGCAGAAAATTCGACCATTACCCACTCTTAAATAGTTATATAAATCTTTCATGACCACTTTTATTCGTTTAGTTATAAAAATAAACCATTTGTTTAATAATGGTTGGAGACGGCTTGAATGGGTAATGAAGAAAACCTTTAATAAAAATTTAACATAACAG
>NW_013832684.1:0-420 GCF_000517525.1 Limulus polyphemus
AATACTGTGTACTATCGATAAGAAGACACAAGATGAAACAATACTGTGTACTGCCAATCAAAGACACAAGATTTAACAATACTGTGTACTCTCGATAAGAAGACGCAAGATGTAACAGTACTGTTTACTTCCGATAAGAAGACGCAAAAATTAACAATATTGTGTACTGTCAATAAGAAGACACAAAATTTAACAATACTGTGTACTATCAATAACAAGACACAAGGTGTAATGATACTGTGTACTGTCAATAAGAACAGACATGATTTCACAATACTGTGTGCTGTCAATACGAAGACACAAGATTTAACAATTCTGTGTACTGTCAATAAGAAGACACAAGATTTAACAATACTGTGTACTGTCAATAAGAAGACACAAGATTTAGAAATACTGTGTACTATCAATAAGAACACACAA
>NW_013832685.1:0-684 GCF_000517525.1 Limulus polyphemus
GTCATCCCTCTCAAAAGTACGGGGTACGGTCTACGCCTCAGATACGCGGAAAGCCTCGGCATTGAACGCCAACCACCGGTCGAGGTATCGCCGACGGAACTTCGGCCGCGTTCCCGGAGGCGTTCCGCAGAGGCGTAAGGTACCGCCGTCGAGATCGGGTCCGTGGAAAATTCTCCGATAGTCGGTAACGTTCTCTGCTGTACCGTACATCAGCTTTGTACATAGTACAACCAGTCATGAAATTCACTCTCCTTAAGATACGCGCAAAGTCAGGCTAATCTAGACAGTAACAGGTAGCATGGCGTTGTCCCTAATTTTCTATTATCGACAACTGATCAGCAGTTGCATGTGCTTTCTTAAAAGTTATGTAGTTATTCTAATTTATTTAACTGCTTATTATTAGTATGTATCATCTTACTTACATTAGTAGTATGTATCATTTTACTTACATTATTACTATGTATCATTTTACTTACATATTTAGTATGTATCATTTTACTTACATTATTAGTATGTATCATTTTACTTACATTATTAGTATGTATCATCTTACTTACATTAGTAGTATGTATCATTTTACTTACATTATTACTATGTATCATTTTACTTACATATTTAGTATGTATCATTTTACTTACATTATTAGTATGTATCATTTTACTTACATTATTAGTATGTATCATC
>NW_013832686.1:0-419 GCF_000517525.1 Limulus polyphemus
GATCTATAGTCAGCAACTGGAACGTTTAAATCAAGCCCTTCATCAGAAACGCCCCTCACTCGTCAATCGGAAAGATGTTCTTCTCCACGACAATGCACGTCCACATGTGGCACGTTTGACGCAACACAAGATTATGGAGTTGAGTTTGGAAGTTATCCCCCACCCTCCATATTCTCCAGATATGGCACCATCAGATTACCATCATTTTCGTTCGCTGCAACACCATCTTAATGGGAAAACGTATGCAAATGTGGAAGGTGTTAAAGAGGACATTGACATGTTTTTTTGCTTCAAAGCCAAGTGGTTTCTTTAATCAGGGCTTTAACAACCTGATTGTAAGATGGAAAAGTATCATCGATAAGAATGGACACTATTTTATTTAATATATATGTTCTTTTGACATATATAAGTTGTTCGGG
>NW_013832687.1:0-421 GCF_000517525.1 Limulus polyphemus
GTTCGTTGCATACTCACGTATGTACATTCAAAACTCTAGGTTCATGTTATCATTCTTGAGACTTTTGGTGGTCCATTTTGTTACTACTTTATTGGCTTTCTGAAAGAAAATGTGTACTGCAGTGAAGCTTTTTGATATTGCTCTGTTATAGCTTTCTTGCTATCAGAGGGTTTTAAATTGATGGATCTTAACCTTTTTTGCTATGTATATTCACTAGTTCGTTCCACAGTATCATGCGAAGTTTCACCTTTCTACGATGCGTTTTAAGGGAGTTATTGTAGGTTTTGCATTTTGTACAAGTACTTAGTACCATTTACATGAATCTTTTTGAATTTTTTATTAAGGTTCGTCCGCAATTTTGCACGTTTACCTACAAAATTCTATTATTAGTTTTAGTTTTACGATTTTTGTGGTCGTTTTA
>NW_013832688.1:0-420 GCF_000517525.1 Limulus polyphemus
AATTAAAGAAGGGATAGTCGAGAAATCAGATAGTCCGTGGTCAGCTCCCGTCGTGTGGCCTTCAGAGCTCTTAACAGTATAACCGATAAGGACTCATACCCCTGCCAAGAATTGATGATACTCTTGATGCCCTAAGTGGAGCCAGGTGGTTTTCAACTCTGGATTTAAAGTCGGGTTTCAATCAAATGAAAATGGCTGAAGCAGATAAACCTAAGACTGCATTTAGTTATGGCCAAGGTCTCTGGCAATACCGTGTGATGCCATTCGAGCTTAGCAATGCTCCAGCAACATTTGAGAAGCTGATGGAAAGAGTACTGGAAGGCCTACAATGGAGGATAGCCCAAGTGTACCTGGATGATGTCATTGTGTTTGCAACAACGTTTGATGAGGAAATGTCCCGGCTAGAGGAAATATTCAAGC
>NW_013832689.1:0-671 GCF_000517525.1 Limulus polyphemus
AATAATGTATATGGGGATCAGCTGTATTTGTTACAAGCTTTATAATACTGTATATGGTGATCATCTGTATTTGTTATAAGCTTCATAATAATGTATATGGGGATCAGCTGTATTTATTACAAGCTTTATAATACTGTATATGGGGATCATCTGTATTTGTTATAAGCTTTATAATACTGTGTATGGGGATCATCTGTATTTGTTATAAGTTTTATAATAATGTATATGGGGATCAGTTGTATTTATTACAAGCTTTATAATAATGTATATGGGGATCAGCTGTATTTGTTACAAGCTTTATAATACTGTATATGGTGAACATCTGTATTTGTTATAAGCTTCATAATAATGTATATGAGAATCAGCTGTATTTATTACAAGCTTTATAATACTGTATATGGGGATCATCTGTATTTGTTATAAGCTTTATCATAATGTATATGGGGATCATCTGTATTTATTACAAGGTTTATAATAATGTATATAGGGTTCATCTGTATTTGGTAAAAGTTTTATAATAATGTATATGGGGATCATCTGTATTTATTACAAGCTTTATAATAATGTATATGGGGATCATCTGTATTTGTTATAAGCTTTATAATAATGTATATGGGGATCATCTGTATTTATTACAAGTTTTATAATAATGTATATAGGGTTCATCTGTA
>NW_013832690.1:0-420 GCF_000517525.1 Limulus polyphemus
ATCCTCTAGTTACAGATAACTACCGTTACCCAGAGGTACCATAAGAGTAATGTTACGTCTCCGTTTGTTAATTAACTTTTCGTAACTTCGTTCCGACGAAACTTTAGCGACACAAGTCCTTACTTAATAAAACTTCCCGTAACTTCCTTGGTATAACCGTTTGCCAGGTTGTCACTTTCCCATCTGCAGTTTCCCATCTCCGGGGAAGAATACCATCTTCAAGTTTCAACTGGTCCCATTGTGCCCAATAGTTCTTTGTCACAGGGCTTAGACTAGACACCTTCTCCCAAGCAGGGTACAAAACACTTGCTTTTAGAAAATCAATTATTGGCTTCAAATCTTGGTCTTTCTCCTGTTCTGCTTTGATATCTATATTTGGTTCCACTTCGTCATCATCAACTTCTCCAGTCATTTTGAATT
>NW_013832691.1:0-420 GCF_000517525.1 Limulus polyphemus
GTGTTGAAGTTGCCGGCATTGAGCTCTCTTGTGCCCATGTTTGTTACAGTGCCAGCAAAGTCCCTCAAACTTCTCCCGAAACTGCCCTTTTCTGGCCTTGAATCCCAATGACTGTACCAACCTTGGTACCTCTGTGCTGGACTTAACATAGGATTCGAATTCAAGAGCCCTGGCCATTGCATCCTGCATAGTAGAGGGGTGTGCTTGCTTTACTTGTATCTTCAGTTGAGGGCTGTCCAAGGCATATATAAACTGATCTCTCAGCAACAGCTTGGGGACATCGGGTGGTGTAGTTGAATAGGCCTTGTGTGCCATACTTTCCAAATCCTGTGCCAGCTCTTGCAGACTCTTTCCTTTAGTATGGACTCTCGTCCTAAACCTAGCCCTGTAGACTTCGGACTGATTTTGAGTTCCATACCT
>NW_013832692.1:0-420 GCF_000517525.1 Limulus polyphemus
ATAAGTGTTAATTTCTTAATTCTACAAGGCAATATTGAAAAAAGTCCTGAATTTCCCCTAGTGTGACCTGCATGACACATTTTCTTTTAACATGTCATCTTCTTTATTTTATCCACCACCCAATGGAAAAATACAAAATTAAATGTAAATTATTTTCTATATAATTGTCATTGCTCAGACAAACCATAATTTTTATAGTCTTCAATTCTGTTTGGTTACAGAACTATGAAATAGAAAATCACACCCCTCCTGCCACCTCCTCTCTTTCACACTTTGTTAATAGTTCTCTCTTACATTTAATTATATATTACCTATAACCAATAAAAGGTCAAGGTTTTCATCTATCAAATGATTTATTGTATAACATTATGTACTGAACAATTAAATGTCAATTTCACTCACAGTACCAACATCATTCCT
>NW_013832693.1:0-546 GCF_000517525.1 Limulus polyphemus
AAAACAAAAACAAATCTTGATAATAATATGTAATAACGAATTTTTTTTTATTTAGCTAAGTCTTAAACCTCCATCTAAAATCACATTAGGGTTACCATTCTCAATAATAATAGTTAAAAACTAAATATTTTAAGGTAAGCATTAAAGTTACATCCAAAAAATCTTGGGTTAGTATATATTTAATAACAATAATAATATCTAATAAAGAAATATTTAAAGCTAAGCCTTAAATTTATGCCCAAAATCATATCTAGGTCAATATATAGGTGATTTTTATTAATACTGATATATGATAAAGGACAACACACTTTGCTTAGTACAGAGGTTTTTTTTTTTTAATAATTACTATTAAAGCGTTTGTGATCCCCCCCCCCCCGTGGTTCAACGTCTGAGGGCTTATAACGCTCAAAATCGGGTTTCAAGAACCTACTTACAAACAGTAAGTTCTTCGTGTAATGTGTACTAAACAAGCTGTTAAAAAAGAATCTACTTACAAAAAGTAAGTTCTTCGTGTAATGTGTACTAAACAAGCTGTTAAAAAAGGAA
>NW_013832694.1:0-420 GCF_000517525.1 Limulus polyphemus
GACCAGCAATGTCAATGGCTACTCTTTCCATTGGTGTGACAACTCGATATAGCTTCATTGGAGCACGTCCCTTATGCTTGGGTCCCCTTTTATTACAACATGTATTGCCTGTTCTGCACCATTCTTCCACATCTTATCTCATACCTATCCAGTAAAATCTCTGTCGTAGGTAGATGTCCTCCTGTTAAAGTATCATGGGATTGATGCAGCACAACTTCCCATAACTTCCTCGGTATAACCGTTTGCCAGGTCGTCACTTTCCCATATGCAGTTCCCATCTCCGGAGAAGAATACCATCTTCAAGCTTCAACTGGTCCCATTGTGCCCAATAGTTCTTTGTCACAGGGCTTAGACTAGACACCTTTTCCCAAGCAGCACACAAAACACCTGCTTTTAGAAAATTAATTATTGGCTTCAAAC
>NW_013832695.1:0-418 GCF_000517525.1 Limulus polyphemus
AATTAGATACGTTAAAGAACGATTTATTGTCTGTTACACAAAGAGGATACATGACCATCGACTTAATCAGCCCCAGACAATGGCAAACCCCTTACAGAGCCCGCAGCTAAACTCTAATGCAGACATATTCAGTCCAGTTAGAAGTCACATCCCAGATATGAATGTCAGTAATAGGAGTGATCCAGTGCGAAGGAAGCCACAAGAATTTGATGGGAAGGCACCGTGGGAAGCATATAGAGCACAGTTTGAGCTACTGGCAGAGGTGAATGGATGGAAAGAGGAGCAGAAAGCAGTATATCTGGCAACAAGCTTGAAGGGACAACCACTGGAAATACTTGGACAGTTGACAGCAGCTGACAGACTCAGAATCAGTCAGAAGTCTACAGGGCCAGATTCAGGACGAGAGTCCGTGCTAAAG
>NW_013832696.1:0-420 GCF_000517525.1 Limulus polyphemus
AAAGTTGTATTCAGAAAGAATAAACCAGCTTTATTTAAGAAAGGACTTGTGTCGCTAAAGTTTCGTCGGAACGAATTTACGGAAAATTAACTAACGAACAGAGACGTAACAAATTGGTGTCAGAGAGTGGGATAAAAAAAAGAAGAAGAAAAAAGGAAACGAGAAGCGGCAAATCAAACTACAGCTTAGCAGATATGGCACAGGACTTGGAAAGCATGGCACACAAGGCCTACCCAACTGCACCACTCGATCTCCTCAAGTTGTTGCTGAGGGATCAGTTCGTAGCTGCCTTGGACAGTCCACAACTTAAGATACAAGTGAAGCAAGCACACCCCTCTACCATGCAGGATGCAATAGCCAGAGCTCTCGAATTTAAATCCTACGTTAAGTCCAACACAGAGGTCCCGAGGTTGGTATAGT
>NW_013832697.1:0-420 GCF_000517525.1 Limulus polyphemus
AAAGTCCAACTGTATTCAACCTCTACACGCTGAGGTGATTTGGCCCGTGTCGTATTTGGGGTAAATCTCAATTTACATGCATAAGGAAATTACATACATCAGCAGAGTTATAGCTGTTGCCGATCGTTTCTGTTACTGGTAGTAGTGGATCACCTTTCTATTGAATAATACAGCACTATCTTTCCTTATCATGGAATCTTGGCTATAACTGGACCACTGGTATAAATATGGAACCTTGGCTATAACTGAAAGACTAGTATAAATATGGAGTATTGGCTATAACTGGACCACTAGTATAAATATGGAATCTTGGCTATAACTGAACCACTAGTATAAATATGGAGTATTGGCTATAACTGGACCACTAGTATACATATGGAGTATTGGCTATAACTGAACCACTAGTATACATATGGAGTA
>NW_013832698.1:0-420 GCF_000517525.1 Limulus polyphemus
GGTTTCCTGTCACGTAGATACTATGTGTGCTTGCCATTTTACACTTAGCTGTTGGGACTTTCAGATGGGGGATGATGGGCGTCCCTCAACACCAACCACTACTGGTTTCCCTGAGGCTGACTTACTGATAGTGTTCTTCTTACACTGGCTCCTCATTTGACCTTGCTCTCCACAGTTACAACAACCTTTCTTGGTAACAGCCTTTCCTTCCGTGGCTTCTTCCCTGTCTTGAAGTTGATAGCATTGAGCTCTCTTGTGCCCAGGTTTGTTACAGTACCAGCAAAGTCCCTGAAAATTCTCTGAGAGCTGTCCTTTTCTTGCCTTGAATCCTGATGACGGTACCAACATAGATACCCCTTTGCTAAACTTAACATAGGATTCGAATTCAAGAGCTCTGACTATTCCATCCTGCATAGTGGA
>NW_013832699.1:0-604 GCF_000517525.1 Limulus polyphemus
CGGAGTAGTTATATGTATTGGTGTTTTAATATGGAGTAGTTATATATGTTGGTCTTTTAATATGAAGTAGTTATATCTATTAGTGTTTTAATATGGAGTTGTTATATCTGTTGGTGTTTTAATATGAAGTAGTTATATCTATTGGTGTTTTAATATGAAGTAGTTATATTTGTTGGTGTTTTAGTAGTTATATCTGTTGGTGTTTTAGTAGTTATATCTGTTGGTGTTTTAGTAGTTATATCTGTTGGTGTTTTAGTAGTTATATCTGTTGGCGTTTTAATATGGAGTTGTTATATCTGTTGGTGTTTTAATACGGAGTAGTTATATCTGTTAGTGTTTTAATATGGAGTAGTTATATCTGTTGGCGTTTTAATACGCAGTAGTTATATCTGTTGGTGTTTTAATATGGAGTTGTTATATGGTGTTTTAGTAGTTATATGTATTGGTGTTTTAATATGGAGTTGTTATATCTGTTGGTGTTTTAATACGGAGTAGTTATATCTGTTGGTGTTTTAGTAGTTATATGTATTGGTGTTTTAATATGAAGTAGTTATATCTGTTGATGTTTTAGTAGTTATATGTATTGGTGCTTTAATATGGAGTT
>NW_013832700.1:0-419 GCF_000517525.1 Limulus polyphemus
GCTATTGCTAGTGGTAGGACAAATTGGATTTTAGGTTTTATCTATAGAAATATTGAATACAAGTCTAAAGAGGTTATACTTTCATTGTATAGGTCACTGGTTAGGCCACCTTTGGCATATTGTGTTCAGTCTTGGGTTCCTTACCTTAGGAGGGATATTGAATTGTTGGAAAAGGTTCAGAGAAGGGTTACTAGAATGGTGCCTGGGATGGAGGAGTTGTCATATGAATAGAGGCTGAAATCTCTCAAATTGTTTTCTCTCAAAAAAAGAAAAGTTAGGGGGGATCTGATTGAGGTGTTTAAGATTGTAAAGGGAATTGATAGTGTTGATGTATCATCTTTGTTTTTATATTTAACAATGAGAATAGTAGGATTAGTGAATACAGATATAACTTTTGGCAAGGTAGGAGTCATTTTCAG
>NW_013832701.1:0-420 GCF_000517525.1 Limulus polyphemus
CTTGTGGCAGGCCATCAAGTAGTACCTATAACAGTGGCCAACTACTCTAAATGTGAGGAGACACTTAAGGAAGGTGCATTGTTGGGTGTGTGCCAGGACGTACAGCCAGTCAATATTAAAGCAAGAAATACAATCATAAAGAAAGGACATACACTCCCAGAACATTTAACTGACCTCTATAAGAAGAGCACAGCCTATTTGTCATCATCACAGGCTCTTCAGGTTAGGGAACTCTTGGCGAATTATGCAGACGTCTTTTTGAAAGGAGATCATGACCTTGGCTGCACCAACCTCGTGGAGCACATAATAAACACAGGCAATCACCGTCTAATAAAGATCCCTCCAAGGAGAATAGCTCTGGCAAAGCGACAAGAGATAGAAAAGGTCATGGATCGTCTAATTAAGGAAGGGATAGTCGAG
>NW_013832702.1:0-419 GCF_000517525.1 Limulus polyphemus
TTTAAATGTTTTTACCAGCCCCTTGTACATATTAATTAGCTCCTCTGACCTACCTTTCCCTACATTATTAGCCCCTAGATGCACCACAAAAACTACATCTCTGCTAAACCCATTTATTATATTTCCTGCTGTGTCAGTTATATCCTCCACCTGTATCCCTGGGTAGCATAATTTGATTCTTTTCTCTCTATTTACCCCACAGACTATTCTATCCACATGCCTTGTCAAGGAATCACCTATGACTATAACCTCCTTATCATCCACATCCTTTACTGACCTTTTGTTTTCCTTCCCTCCAATAGGCTCATTATAATTAAATTCACTACTTTTTACTCTAATAGTACTCTTTCAAGTTTCCAGAAAGTCATTGTTAGCTGATGTATCCCTTGCATGTAAAAGCTTAAGCTCCTCCTGAAATC
>NW_013832703.1:0-420 GCF_000517525.1 Limulus polyphemus
GGCGTAAGGAATTTGACAAATGAAATTTATTTCGGAATTTGTTTTTGATTCCTACCATTGCTGAAAATCCAACTTCACGATGATATGAAGATGAAAAAGGAAGAAGTACCTTCAAAGCTTCAGTGGAAAGGATTGGGTACGGTTTATGAAAAGACACCCAGAACTGTATCAGTTTTCTGCTGTTAAAGTTCATTACTAACGAAGCGTCCTCAGGTAAATCAAAAAGTTCTTCCTCAGTTTTTGTCGATATCCCACTCGTTATGTCAGGCTGAAAGGGGTTCATAATTAATTTTTTCTCTTGGATATTTTTCATTTCTTCAAGTAAATAAAACTCAAAACTCTCGTTCAGCTTATTCAAGTGTTCAGATATCTCAATGATTATATCGTCATCAACTTTTGCTTCATTCTCCATTACAAAGG
>NW_013832704.1:0-420 GCF_000517525.1 Limulus polyphemus
GTATTCAAGCGTTTGAAAGCAGCAAATCTCAAACTCCATTCCAAGAAATTTCACTTGTTCCAGAAAGAGGTGCTTTACTTAGGGCACATTGTAAGTGAGCATGGTGTGCAAACTGATCCTGACAAGGTGAAAGCAGTGCGTGAGTGGCCAACACCAGACAATGTGGGAGAGTTAAGAAGTTTCTTGGGACTCTTTACCTATTACCGAAAGTTTATGAAGGACTTTGCAACTATAGCTGCTCCACTACATGATTTGACTAAAAAAGGCCAGATGTTTGAATGGACAGTTTCTTGTCAGCATTCTTTCAAGACAATGAAAGAAAAATTGGCCTCCGCTCCACTGCTGTACATACTGGATTGTGGTGCTAATAATGTCGGAATTGGAGGAGTGTTGTCTCAGAAAGTGGGCGAAAAGGAACAT
>NW_013832705.1:0-418 GCF_000517525.1 Limulus polyphemus
AATATATAATAATTGAAATGTGACTGTATTTTACAAAATATTGGTTGACTAAAACACAGCCAAGACAAGTTACTTTGTACAGACCAAAAGTCAGTTTTATGTTATTTGATACAGTAACATGAGTGCATATGAGCTGCGTCATTGTAACTTCTGTAGTGTTAGCCAGGCATGGGCGAAAGAACAATATAATAAATATATATATATATATATATTAATATTAAGAGATTTAAGCTATTTTATCTGAACATTTATGTTTTCATGTTATAATTTGTGTTAATTCTAGAATGAAAGAGGCATAATTTATGTTTTTTTCCTAATTTTTTTATGGTGGTTGTGAGATCATTCAAATCTACTGAACCCGTACAGAGATTAATTACTGAAAATGACAGATAAAATATAAAGTTTTTTCTTAAGACAC
>NW_013832706.1:0-425 GCF_000517525.1 Limulus polyphemus
TCACTATCTTCCCACACACGTTACATTCTCCTCTTTTATATACCAGCCTACCCTATCTAGTAAATACTAGAGCATTCGCCAAGATAGGGATAGTTCTAGAAACTAGAGGGCGTGAGAATAGTCACGTCATCTCGATGACGCAACACTGCCCCCTCCTTAGTATTGTTCGTCCCGAACAATAACCACATACAATAAACCAATAACAATTAACAATAACTTAATTAACTGTACAGAATTTCAAAGACAAAATTACAATTCAACAAAGTCTCTTAATTTTATGGGATGTATCTTCTTTCGTACTGGTCTCCATCTCATTGGCTTCTGCTTCATGTGGGGTTCATCCGCTTCATCCGTAAATGTCCCATCATCGGTAACAGTCACATCAGTGGTAGTAACTTCACCATGAGCTTCACCGTTTCCCTTCT
>NW_013832707.1:0-421 GCF_000517525.1 Limulus polyphemus
AAAATATCTAATTTTTTTTATTAAGTCGTAAGATTTGAAGAGCAATGTTTTTTTTTTCTTTTCACATCTTCCCTATCTATCATGCAAAGTAATTTTCCTTTTAAGATTAAAAATACTTTTATGCATCAGAAAAATTCGAAATTTCACATGCGAAATTTTTATAATGTCCGGATAGCTATCAAACGTTTCTTAAGAAAAAACTTTATATTTTATCTGTCATTTTCAGTAATTAATCTCTGTACGGTTTCGGTAGATTTGAACGATCTCGCAACTACCATTAAAAAAAATTAGGAAATAAACATAAATTATGGCTCTTTCATTCTAGAATGAACACATTGTAACACGAAAACAAATGTTTAGACGAAATAGCTTAAAATCTCGTAACATTATATATATATATATATATATATATATATATATA
>NW_013832708.1:0-441 GCF_000517525.1 Limulus polyphemus
TGGAATATTCATTTAGTTGATTAGATTGCTAAAACTGGTTGATGTGGAATATTCATTTAGTTGATTAGACTGCCAAAACTGGTTAATGTGGAATATTCATTTAGTTGATTAGACTGCCAAAACTGGTTAATGTGGAATATTCATTTAGTTCATTAGACTGCCAAAACTGGTTGATGTGGAATATTCATTTAGTTGATTAGACTGCCAAAACTGGTTAATGTGGAATATTCATTTAGTTGATTAGATTGCTAAAACTGGTTGATGTGGAATATTCATTTAGTTGATTAGACTGCCAAAACTGGTTAGTGTGCAATATTCATTTAGTTGATTAGATTGCCAAAACTGGTTAGTGTGCAATATTCATTTAGTTCATTAGACTGCCAAAACTGGTTAATGTGGAATATTCATTTAGTTCATTAGACTGCCAAAACTGGTTGATGT
>NW_013832709.1:0-420 GCF_000517525.1 Limulus polyphemus
GTAATCTGATGGTGCCATATCTGGAGAATATAGTGGGTGGGAGAGAACTTCCCAACCCAACTCCATTATTTTGTGTTGCATCAAACATGCCACATATGGACATGCATTGTTGTGGAGAGCAAGAACGCCTTTTTGATTGATGAGTGAAGGGCATTTCTGATGAAGAGCTTAACTTAAACGTTCCATTTGCTGACTATAGATCTCTGCATTGACAGTTTGCTGTGGATTGAGGAGTTCAAAATGAATTACAACATTGATGTCTCACCAAATGCAGATAAAGTCCAGATTTTGGAGTTGGAAATGGTTTTTGTCTAGGGCTGAGTCATTATTTTTGGTGTTTAATATTCGCATAGAGAATCCATTTTTCATCACCGGTGACAATTCTGTCCAAAAATGGTTCATACGCATTACATGGCAGAA
>NW_013832710.1:0-420 GCF_000517525.1 Limulus polyphemus
GTGATAAATGTTATGCACTTGGCTCTAGGTTAGGTGATTCCACACCTGCATGTTTACTTTAGGCTTATTATACCAATACTCACTACACTTATAAGGTTACACCGCCCCCTTGCACCCCCGTCACTAAAATCGTAATGGGCAGACAGTAATCGAACTATTTTATCTGTATAAATGCATTTTGGTTTTTATGACTCCTCCTATTTCGAGAAGCCAAGCGTGCTGTGACATACAAAGACTTTTATATAGGTTAGATTTTGAAAAAGAGTGTTTTAAAAATATCTCATTTTATTAGACGTTTATAGTCAATAATCAGATAGAACATGCTTGAAATTGTGTATAATTTCCAAGGAAATAAGTTAAAGTAGAACTATTTTCTTTGTACATATATATATATATATATATATATATATATATATATTA
>NW_013832711.1:0-420 GCF_000517525.1 Limulus polyphemus
GGCAACTTGGATTGTAATGACATGTTTATATAATTGGCCTAAAAAACTAGATATGGCAACGTGGACTGTAATAACATATTAATATAACATACTTAACCTCAATAACTAGATGTGGCAACGTGGACTGTAATGACATGTTAATATGATATACTTCACCTCAATAACTAGATGTGGCAACGTGGACTGTGAAGACATGTTAATATAGTATCCCTAACTTGAATAACTAGATGTGGTAACGTGGATTGTAATGACATGTTAATATAAAATATTTACCCTCAATATCTAGACGTTGTAATATGAACTGTAATGACATGTTCACGATCCAAATTTGTTTTAATATGATATACTTAACCTCAATAAATAGATGTTGCAACTTAGACTGTAATGACATGTTAAAATACTTCACCTCAATAATTAGAC
>NW_013832712.1:0-420 GCF_000517525.1 Limulus polyphemus
TCAGTTATCTCTCAATATATGGGGAAACAAATAATAAGGAAAAATACTTGGAAGTTCAGTTATTTCTGAATAGATGGAGAAAAAAGTAAGAAAAAATACTTGAAAGTTCAGTTATTTCTAAATAGATGAAGAAAAAGTAAGAAAAAATACTTGAAAGTTCACTTATCTCTCAAAAGATGGAGAAACAAATAATAAGGAAATACTTCTAAGTTCAGTTATCTCTCAATAGATGGAGAAACAAATAATAAGGGAAAATACTTGAATATTCAGTTATCTCTCAATAGATGGAGAAAAATTACTTGTAAGTTCAGTTATCTCTGAATAGATAGAGAAAAAATTAGAAAAATACTTTTAAGTTCACTTGTCTCAACAGATGGAAAAATTATGAAAAAATACTTCGAAGTTATCTCACAATAGATG
>NW_013832713.1:0-420 GCF_000517525.1 Limulus polyphemus
TTCATTAATATGTATTCACTTATCTTCGTTTTAATGTTAGCTCTTTCATTACTATGTATTCATTTATCTTCGTTTTTAGTGTTAACTCTTTCATTAATATGTATTCACTTATCTTCGTTTTTAGTGTTAACTCTTTCATTAATATGTATTCACTTATCTTCGTTTTTAGTGTTAGCTCTTTCATTACTATGTATTCACCTATCTTCGTTTTTAGTGTTAACTATTTCATTAATATATATTCACCTATCTCCGTTTTTAATGTTAACTATTTCATTAATATGTATTCATATATCTTCGTTTTTAGTGTTAGCTCTTTCATTACTATGTATTCACTTATCTTCGTTTTAATGTTAGCTCTTTCATTACTATGTATTCACTTATCTTCGTTTTTGGTGTTAACTCTTTCATTACTATGTATTC
>NW_013832714.1:0-420 GCF_000517525.1 Limulus polyphemus
GAACAAAGAAGTCACATGACTGGAACTGTTGCAAAACTTAGAAGAGGCATCTAGGCACCCCGGGGTGTTGGTTTAGAGTAGGGTTGTTTTGTTCAATCAAGACGGATTCCTTGATTTTTCGTTTGTTTATGTTGGGTTCTTTGTTTAAAATGACTGTGTTTTTAATAGATTTACTATGGTTTTTTGAGTTGCAATGGTGAAAAACACGGGACGGTTTTATATTGTGTTCTGTCAATCTGGTTTCCAATTTTCTTTCTGTTTCTCAGATGTAGAATTCTGGGCAGTTATTGCATGTTATTTTGTAAATGACGTTCGTATTGTGTGATTCTAAAGAATTTTTGTTTAATAACGATTTTATTTTAATGCCGGGTTTTGGTGAGAATTTGACGTTGACAGGAATTTAATGGCTAGTTTTGTCCA
>NW_013832715.1:0-695 GCF_000517525.1 Limulus polyphemus
TGTAGAAGGTTCATGTAGTAATAAACACAGTGTTGTAGTAAGTTGTATAAGGTTCATGTAGTAATAAACAGTGTTGTAGTAAGTTGTAGAAGGTTCATGTAGTAATAAACAGTGTGTTGTAGTAAGTTGTAGAAGGTTCATGTAGTAATAAACAGTGTTGTAGTAAGTTGTAGAAGGTTCATGTAGTAATAAACAGTGTGTTGTAGTAAGTTGTAGAAGGTTCATGTAGTAATAAACATTGTGTTGTAGTAAGTTGTAGAAGGTTCATGTAGTAATAAACAGTGTTATAGTAAGTTGTACAAGGTTCATGTAGTAATAAACAGTGTTGTAGTAAGTTGTACAAGATTCATGTAGTAATAAACAGTGTTGTAGTAAGTTGTACAAGATTCATGTAGTAATAAACAGTGTTGTAGTAAGTTGTAAAAGGTTCATGTAGTAATAAACAGTGTTGTAGTAAGTTGTACAAGGTTCATGTAGTAATAAACAGTGTTGTAGTAAGTTGTAGAATGTTCATGTAGTAATAAACAGTGTTGTAGTAAGTTGTACAAGGTTCATGTAGTAATAAACAGTGTTGTAGTAAGTTGTAGAATGTTCATGTAGTAATAAACAGTGTTGTAGTAAGTTGTACAAGGTTCATGTAGTAATAAACACAGTGTTGTAGTAAGTTGTATAAGGTTCATGTAGTAATAAACAGT
>NW_013832716.1:0-420 GCF_000517525.1 Limulus polyphemus
GATTTAAACGTTCCAGTTGCCGACCATAGATCTCTGCATTGACAGTTCGCTGTGGATTGAGGAGTTCGAAATGAATTACTCCTTTGATGTCTCCCTAAATGCAAAGCATCACTTTCTGCGGATGGAGTCCAGGTTTTTGGGTCGGAAATGGTTTTTGTCTAGGACTGTGCAATTGTGTTTGGTGTTTAATAAGGAATCCATTTTTCAACACCGGTGACAATTCTGTTTAAAAAATGGTTCACGCGCAGAATAGACGAAGCAACGTTCACACGTTGGTAACGATGATCATCGGAGAGTTCTTGAGGTACCCAAACACCTTCTTTATGGAGTTTTACCTATTCCTTATATGTTTACGTGTTGTTTCATGAAAGACATACAGTTTCAGGGCCATTTCACGAGTTTGTTGCCTTAGGTTAGACT
>NW_013832717.1:0-420 GCF_000517525.1 Limulus polyphemus
CTGGCAACAAGCCTGAAGGGACAACCACTGGAAATACTTGGACATTTGTCAGCATATGACAGGCACAACAATAGAGCACTGGTAGCTGCTCTAGAACTCAGGTATGGAACTCAAAATCAGTCTGAAGTCTACAGGACTAGGTTTAGAACTAGAGTCCATGCTAAAGGGGAGAGCCTGCAAGAGCTGGCATAGGATTTGGAAAGTATGGCACACAAGGCCTACCCAGCTGCACCATCCAATGTCCTCAAACTGTTGCTGAGGGATCAGTTTGTAGATGCCTTGGACAGTCCACAACTGAAGATAAAAGTAAAGCAAGCACACCCCTCTACTATACAAGATGCAATGGCCAGAGTTCTTGAATTCGAATCCTACGTTAAGTCCAGCACAGAGGTACCAAAGTTGATACAGTCATCAGGATTC
>NW_013832718.1:0-420 GCF_000517525.1 Limulus polyphemus
TTTACTTAGGCCACATTGTTAGTGAGAATGGTATAGAAACGGATCCTGATAAGGTGAAAGCAGTGCATGACTGGCCAACACCAGAGCTAAGAAGTTTCTTGGGACTCTGTACTTACTACCGCAAATTTGTGAAGGACTTTGCAACTATAGCTGCTCCACTACATGATTTCACTAAAAAAGGCCAAAAGTTTGAATGGACAGTTTCTTGCCAGCATTCTTTCAAGATGTTGAAGGAAAAATTGGCCTCTGCTCCACTTTTATGGCTTCCAGATCCCTCACTGCCGTACATACTGGATTGTGATGCTAGTAATGTCGGAATTGGAGGAGTGTTGTCTCAGAAAGTGGGCGAAAACGAACATGTTTTGGCCTACTTCAGTAGGGTGTTAAGTAGACCAGAGAGGAACTACTGTGTAACACAGA
>NW_013832719.1:0-420 GCF_000517525.1 Limulus polyphemus
AACATTAGAAGTCATATCTTGTTTCTAAACCTTCGGTATCATTACAACATTAGAAGTCATATCTTGTATCCAAACCATCGGTATCATTACAATATTAGAAGTCATATCTTGTATCCAAACCTTAGCTATCATCACAACACTTGAAGTCACGTCTTGTCTCTAAACCTTGTATCTTGTATCCCAAATTTCTGTATCATTACAACATTAGAAGTCATATCTTGTATCCAAACCTTAGTTATCATTACAACATTAGAAGTCACGTCTTTTCTCTAAACCTTGTATCTTCTATCCAAACCTTTGGTATCATTACAACATTAGAAGTCGTATCTTGTATCCAAGCCTTCGGTATCATTTCAACATTAGAAGACATATCTAGTATCCAAACCTTAGGCATAATTACAACATTAGAAGTGATATCTT
>NW_013832720.1:0-419 GCF_000517525.1 Limulus polyphemus
GCTTTAACTGGTCCCATTGTGTCCAATAGTCTTTTCACAGGGCTTAAGCTAGGCACCTTCTCACAATCAGGGCGCAAAACACTTGCTTTAGAAAATCAATTATTGGCTTCAAATCTTGGTATTTCTCCTGTTCTGCTTTGATATCTATATTTGGTTCCACTTCACCATCATCAACTCTTTCAGTGTACCTTGTCTTCAGCTTGATGGCACCTGGTTAGTTCAACCTCTCTTTTGCAACAAAGGCATTTTTGCAGGGTCTCCGACTCAGTCCATCGGCATTTCCATGAGATTTTCCTTTTCAATTTTTCCGATCCAACGTGCCAGATGTCCCTCTGGGTTCTTGAATGATCTTAACCAAAGTAATGCAGCATGGTTTGTCTTGATGGTAAACCTGGCACCATAGAGGTAAGGATGGAAAT
>NW_013832721.1:0-420 GCF_000517525.1 Limulus polyphemus
GTCAGATTTTATTAGAGGAAAGATAGTTGGTCAAGCAGATGGTGGAATAAGTCAGCGGCAAATTTTGCAGAATTTGGGAATCCCGCTTTCGACAGTCAACAGAATTATCGTGCAGTTCAGGAAACACTGCAAGGAAACAACTGAGCAGCGTCCGGGTCGTCTTGATCCATCGGAGAGGACAAAAAGGGCTGTCAAGAGGAGCATCGAAATGGATCCCAGATTAACGACTGTAGAAGTGGCCAAAGTTGGTGGGATGAGCCCGAACTCTGTTCAACGGATTCTCCACAAATTGGGTTATCGTTGCAGAGCAGCTAGGCGGAAGTCCTTATTAAGATCTGTCAACATAGTCAGACGAAAGAAGTGGGCAAGTGAATATGATGACCAAGCCTTTGGACTTTTTGGAAGACCGTATTGTTCTCA
>NW_013832722.1:0-420 GCF_000517525.1 Limulus polyphemus
GATTGATAGATAATAAAAGATTTCTCCAAAAATGCAAAAGTACAAGAAAATCAAATGTAAGCATGCGTTGCAGAATATTATGAGCACCGCATTTTGTTTCAGCCCTTTTGCCATTCTCACTTAATTGCTCTAGCAATTCATCTAGTTTTTCATGTACAACTTTTACTGCCTTTTCTCTTGCACTCCACAGTGTTTCTGATTCATGCTTGACAGAAATCTTAAGCTCCTGTTGCAATTTGTCCCATCAAGTTGTTGAATGAGCAAAGAAATTATAAATGGCTTCAATTATACCAAAAAAAGGTAATAACTGTTGTTTCCTAACTTGCAGCATGAAGACATGCTAAGTTCAAACTATGGTTGTCACAGTTTATAAACACTGCTTTTGGATTTTTGTTAAAAATTCTTTGTTGAATGCCTGAC
>NW_013832723.1:0-420 GCF_000517525.1 Limulus polyphemus
GACTGTGTGTATTTGTTCTTGTTACCAACGGCTTGTGGGCTGCAGCTGTTTCGTGAAAATTCATGGCATGCAGCTCTCGACGTGTCGTGGAAACACTTATAGGATTCTCTAGGGTCTGACAGCGAGATGAGGTAACCAGCCTTCTCAAGATGCCTCGGCTCCTATCAGTCAGTATTTTACGCCTACCTGGTCGTTTCGTGGGCTCATTGTCACCCGTGGACTTCCATTTCTTCAGCACGTTGCCAATTGTCAACCTGGGAATGTTTAATTGTTGTACAATAGCAAGTACAGACATTTTCCCCAAATGAAATACAACTATCCTTCCCATCTGAAACTCTGTTATCTCTTTCCGTGTACTCATCGTTCGGTGTACAAGTTCTAAATGACTTCAGAGCGAACCGCTGATCACCTTTATAGGTC
>NW_013832724.1:0-420 GCF_000517525.1 Limulus polyphemus
TTATTGACAGGACACAGTATTGTTAAATCTTGTGTCTTCTTTTTGACAGTACACATTATTGATAAATCATGTATCTTCTTATTGACAGGACACAGTATTGTTAAATCTTTTGGCTTGTTATTGATAGTACACAGTATCATTAAATCTTATGACTTGTTATGATAGTACACAGTATCGTTAAATCTTGTATCTTTTTATTGAAAGGACTCAGTATTGTTAAATCTTGTGTCTTCTTATTGACATTACATAGTATTGTTAAATTTTGTATCTTCTTATTGACAGTACACAGTATTGATAAATCCTGTATCTTCTTATTGACAGGACACAGTATCGTTAAATCTTGTGTCTTCTTATTGACAGTACACAGTATTGATAAATCCTTTATCTTCTTATTGACAGGTTACAATTATTGTTAAATTT
>NW_013832725.1:0-795 GCF_000517525.1 Limulus polyphemus
CTAATAAATTACTACTACAAGTTTTGTTCCCTAATAAACTACTACTACAAGCTTTATCTCTAATAAATTACTACTACAAGCTTTGTCCCTAATAAATTACTACTACAAGCTTTATCCCTAATAAATTACTAACTACAAGCTTTATCCCTAATAAATTACTACAACAAGCTTTATCTCTAATAAATTACTACTACAAGCTTTATCTCTAATAAATTACTACTATAAGCTTTGTCCCTAATAAATTACTACAACAAGCTTTATCTCTAATAAATTACTACCACAAGCTTTGTCCCTAATAAATTACTACTACAAGCTTTATCCATAATAAATTACTACTACAAGCTTTATCCCTAATAAATTACTACTACAAGCTTTATCTCTAATAAATTACTACCACAAGCGTTGTCCCTAGTAAATTACTACTACAAGCTTTATCACTAATAAATTACTACTACAAGCTTTATCTCTAATAAATTACTACTATATGCTTTGTCCCTAATAAATTACTACTACAAGCTTTATCTCTAATAAATTACTACTACAAGCTTTATTCCCTAATAAATTACTACTACCAGCTTTATCTCTAATAAATTACTACTATAAGCTTTATCTCTAATAAATTACTACAATAAGCTTTATCCCTTCGTCCCTAATAGATTACTACTACAAGCTTTATCTCTAATAAATTACTACCACAAGCGTTGTCCCTAATACATTACTACTATAAGCTTTATCCATAGTAAATTACTACTACAAGCTTTATCTCTAATAAATTACTACAACAAGCTTTATCTT
>NW_013832726.1:0-418 GCF_000517525.1 Limulus polyphemus
CCCCTGGTGTAGCGAATATAGTATAGTTTTAATTACAGATATAGAATATAAATAACACTGGTTTACTATTGCGAGGTCCCCTGGTGTAGCGAATATAGTATAGTTTTAATTACACATATAGAATGTAAATAACAATGGCTTACTATTGCGAGGTCCCCTGGTGTAGCGAATACAGTATAGTTTTAATTACAGATATGGAATGTAAATAACACTGGTTTACTGTTGCGAGGTCCCCTGGTGTAGCGAATACAGTATAGTTTTAATTACAGATATAGAATGTAAATAACAATGGCTTACTATTGCGAGGTCCCCTGGTGTAGCGAATACAGTATAGTTTTAATTACAGATATAGAATGTAAATAACGCTGGTTTACTGTTGCGAGGTCCCCTGGTGTAGCGAATACAGTATAGTTTTAAT
>NW_013832727.1:0-1002 GCF_000517525.1 Limulus polyphemus
TAATTTTCTATTTAGCTTTAAAGTAATAGGAAGGGATCAGTTAAAGCAGGACAAGCTGTAAACATTATTAGTTACATAAGAAGAAAGATATTTATACAAGTAGGTACAGTAAATCATTTATACAAGTAACCACAGGTATTTATTGAAAGTGCAATTATACAAGTAATGAAAACTTGAACTTCATGAATCACTTTAATCATCTCTTAAAATTAACTAAGTCACTTATTTTCATATGTTTCAACTAAGTCACTTACTTTCATATGTTTCAACTAAGTCACTTACTTTCACATGTTTCAACTAAGTCACTTACTTTCACATGTTTCAACTAAGTCACTTACTTTCATATGTTTCAACTAAGTCACTTACTTTCATATGTTTCAACTAAGTCACTTACTTTCACATGTTTCAACTAAGTCACTTACTTTCACATGTTTCAACTAAGTCACTTACTTTCACATGTTTCAACTCAATTGATACTGAACTTGATGAATGTTTTTATTCTTTTTACAGTTTCTCAGGATCCTGGCTCTATTCAAAGCATATCGCTTCCTGATATTTTTCCTTATCCAATTAACGTACCTTAGATTACATGATATTTTTCCTTATCCAATTAACGTACCTTAGATTACATGATATTTTTCCTTATCCAATTAACGTACCTTAGATTACATATACTGCATGAAAAAAACAAAATTTGAAGCTGTTGTAAACTCAATTCTGAAATAAAAGCCTCAATGTTCATCTCAATACGAATGTTTTGGGTTATTAAGTGAACAGGTAAAGAAAAAAGTTTTTCGAAAAAGGAAGTAAATGTAGGGATGGCTAATATCAATCCTTCAAAATCGATGCAAACAAGAGAGTAGGGATGGCATTAGCGTTACGTTATCCTTACATATTATTAGCTTTCCCTACATTTACTTCCTTTTTTTTTCAAAATTGTTTTCTTTACTTGTATTTTTTAATGCAGTGTTTCAATAGACATAGGAAGGTTATATTTATAAC
>NW_013832728.1:0-419 GCF_000517525.1 Limulus polyphemus
CATTTACACAACGTATAGCTGAAAAGTGAATGCATTCATGAACATTTACACAACATATAGTTAAAATGATTCCATTCATGAACATTTACACAACATATAGTTGAAAAGGGATTGCATTCATGAACATTTACACAACGTATAGCTGAAAAGTGAATGCATTCATGAACATTTACACAACATATAGTTAAAATGATTCCATTCATGAACATTCACACAAAATATAGTTGAAAAATGATTACATTCATGAAGATTCACACAACATATAGTTAAAATGATTACATTCATGAAGATTCACACAACATATAGTTGAAAAGTGATTCCATTCATGAACATTTACACAAAAATAGTTGAAAAGTGATTACATTCATGAACATTTACACAAAATATAGTTGAAAAGTGATTACATTCATGAACATTTA
>NW_013832729.1:0-776 GCF_000517525.1 Limulus polyphemus
AAACATCGATGATGCTTTTCCATCTTACAATCAGGTTGTTAATGTCCTGATTAAAGAAATCACTTGGCTTTGAAGCAAAAAACATTCGATGTCCTCTTTAAAACCTTCCAAATTTGCATAAATATTGCCATTAAGATGGTGTTGCAGCGAACGAAAAATATGGTAATCTGATGGTACTATATCTGGAGAATATGGTGGGTGGGGGAGAACTACCCATCCCAACTCCATAATCTTGTGTTGTGTCAAACGTACCACATGTGGACGTGCATTGTCATAGAGAAAAAGAACACCTTTCTGTTTGACTAGTGAAGGGCGTTTCTGATGAAGGTGTACATGTTATATTACATTGGATTTACTACTGAATGTTACTGATGTAAGGTGTACATGTTATATTACATTGGATTTACTACTGAGTGTTACTAATGTAAGGTGTACATGTTATATTACATTGGATTTACTACTGAGTGTTACTAATGTAAGGTGTACATGTTATATTACATTGGATTTACTACTGAATGTTACTAATGTAAGGTGTACATATTAGATTACGTTGAGTTTACCACTGAGTGTTACTAATGTAAGGTGTACATATTATATTACATTGAGTTTACCACTGAATGTTACTAATGTAAGGTGTACATGTTATATTACATTGGATTTACTACTGAATGTTACTAATGTAAGGTGTACATATTATATTACATTGAGTTTACCACTGAATGTTACTAATGTAAGGTGTACATGTTATATTACATTGGATTTACTACTGAATGTTA
>NW_013832730.1:0-420 GCF_000517525.1 Limulus polyphemus
ACTGTCACTGCACAGTTACTAATAGATATCCAAGACAACTGCTGCCACAGCTCAGTTAACCGTGTTAATAGATATCCAAGACAACTGCTGCCACAGCCCAGTTAACCATGTTAATAGATATCCAAGACAACTGCTGTCACTGCCCAGTTACTAACAGTTACCTAAGACAACTCCTGTCACTGCACAGTTACTAATAGATATCCAAGACAACTGCTGCCACAGCCCAGTTAACCATGTTAATAGATATCCAAGACAACTGCTGCCACAGGCCAGTTAACCATGTTAATAGATATCCAAAACAAATGCTGCCACAGCCCAGTTAACCATGTTAATAGATAACCAAGACAACTGCTGCCACAGCCCAGTTACTAATAGATATCCAATACAACTGCCGCCTCAGCCCAATGACTATTAGATAAC
>NW_013832731.1:0-420 GCF_000517525.1 Limulus polyphemus
GACTGAAAAACAGACACTATGACCAGCCTAGAACTGTAGTTTAAAACCGCTTCTGATATCATCAGCACAGCCAGAAAGTGGAATAACCTGAAACACTATCATAAACGTCTTTATTAGCAATCGATGTGTTCGAAGAAAAACGAAGTTTGATAATAGACAAGATTACGAGACTTATGATATACAACATTGTTTATTAACAAAATGGGTACATAGATAAACGTTTCGGAATTCTATCAGATTCCATCTTCAGTATCTAAAGCATTAATTTTTTCCCCCTACTAAAGATCTCCTCCCCATTCCTTATTGTTTCTGGCTTGTCTATCTTTACACGTGTGGAGATTGTAAGGTTTCCTATATTGGCAAAACCAAACGCCATTTAAAAGTTACAGCCTATGAACATATGGGAATTTCCATCAAAAC
>NW_013832732.1:0-418 GCF_000517525.1 Limulus polyphemus
GGAGGTTTTGTAACTTTTAACAACCGTGTGGGAGGTTTTGTGACTTTTAGCAACCGTGTGGGAGGTTTTGTGACTTTTAGCAACCGTGTGGGAGGTTTTGTGACTTTTAGCAACCGTGTAGGAGGTTTTGTGACTTTTAGCAACCGTGTAGGAGGTTTTGTGACTTTTAGCAACCGTGTAGGAGGTTTTGTGACTTTTAACAACCGTGTAGGAGGTTTTGTGACTTTTAACAACCGTGTGGGAGGTTTTGTAGCTTTTAACAACCGTGTGGGAGGTTTTGTAGCTTTTAACAACCGTGTAGGAGGTTTTGTAACTTTTAACAACCGTGTAGGAGGTTTGTGACTTTTAACAACCGTGTGGGAGGTTTTGTGACTTTTAACAACCGTGTGGGAGGTTTTGTGACTTTTAACAACCGTGT
>NW_013832733.1:0-419 GCF_000517525.1 Limulus polyphemus
TATTTATTCCACTCGAACTTAAAAAACAATTGTAGATATGTTGTAAATATATGAGTTAATTAACACATTGACTGCAGACTGAAGCAAGAGTGGGTCATAAAACGATATTAGCTATTGGGTTTTATTTATTCCAGTCGGACTTAAGGAAACACAGGTAGATATGTTGTAAATAGATGAGTTAATTAACACATTGACTGCAGACTAAAGTCAATAGTGGGTCATAGAACGTACTAGTTATTGGATCCTATTTAATCCAGTCAAACTTAAGTAAACCCATATATATATATATAGCTTGTAAATTTATGAGTTAATTAAGACATTGGCTACAGACTAAAGTCAACTGTTGGTCATAGAACGATACTAGCAATTGGGTTCTATTTTATCCACTCGGACTTACAAAACACATGTAGATATGTTGT
>NW_013832734.1:0-610 GCF_000517525.1 Limulus polyphemus
TACCGATATCAAAGTCAAAAATATCTAGTCTAAGAAGGCCTAAAAAGTCAGTTATGAAAGTCGACCAAATCGAGTGGAAGAAAACTAAAAACACGTTTTCAAAGTCAACAAAATTGAGTGGAAAACTGACTAAAACGAGCCATATCAATGTCAACAAAATCTAGTGGAAGGAAAACTAAAAGACCTTTATAACAGTCGACAAAATATAGTTTAAGAAAATTAAAATTACCATTATGAAAGTCATTAAAATATTGTGTAAGAAAGACTAAAAATACCGCTATCAAAGTCGAAAATATCTAATCTAAGAAGGCCTAAAAAGACAGTAATGAAAGTCGAAAAAATGGTGTGGAAGAAAACTAATAACACGTTTTCAAAGTCAAAAATATCTAGTGAAAAACTGACTAAAAGGACCCTTATCAATGTCAACAAAAATTGGAGGAAGGAAGACCAAAAGTACCGTTATAACAGTCGACCAAATATAGTTGAAAACTTACTAAAAGGAACCCATATCAATAGTCAACAAAATACTAGTGGAAGGAAACTAAAGACCTTTATAACAGTCGACAAAATAATAGTTTAAGTAAGGATTAAAAATACCCATTATGAAAGT
>NW_013832735.1:0-860 GCF_000517525.1 Limulus polyphemus
GACTTCAGATAAGAGTTAACTTCTAAGTACCCATATCAAAATAAATATATTTTTTTAATTACCACGATGAGCTATGGGTTTGGCAGTTAGGGATAGGAGTCTGTTTTTGTTTTGATTTTTTTGATTTTTTATAGTATTTACGCTAAACTATACGCAAGGGCTATCTGCGCTCGGACGTCCCTAATTTTGAACTGGTAAAGTAGAGCAACAGCACCCACTGCCCACTCTTATCTCATCGAATAGTGGGCTTTGACCGTTACCCCTTATAAAGCACCCACGTCCCCAAAACGAGAAGTGTGATTCTATTATTTATTTATTTCGCTCCCTGGTGACGCTAAAAACTGGGTTTTGATACCCGCGGAGGACACAGCAAACATAGCCCACTATATCGCTTTGTGCTTAACAGCAAACAGTTTATATATTTATTTGCGCTATCAGGATGCGAACACTGGACACTCTGGATCCGCAGTTAAGCAGCGATCTTAGTGAATAAAACAAAACACATTGTAAAAAGCAACAAGCCAACTATGGATTGTTTATCACGTAGTGTTTAGAGATCAAAGATCAAAGTCACAGGTTGCAGAGTCATGCATTGTATAACCAGTGATCTTGATGTACGTTTGCATCTCTATCATATATCATTCGTTCACTTTATAGGTTCGTTAATTAAGACCTTTGTCTCTGTTATTTTTAATCATTTCGGGATTAACGCATTACAAGCTGTTTTGAATAGGAGCGTTTTGCGTCCATTTTTAATTTCTACTTTACACCTGAAGGCTAATTTTCTTAATTAAAGTCTCAAGTGGAATTGTATAAATATTTTTCTATCACTCTTGCATTCACCCATTACAGGAACAATG
>NW_013832736.1:0-420 GCF_000517525.1 Limulus polyphemus
GTACAAAGTATTGTTAAATTTCGTTTCTTCTTATTGATAGTACACACTATTGTTAAATCTTGTGTCTTCTTATCGAAAGTACTCAATATTGTTAAATCTTGTGTCTTCTTATTGATAGTACAAAGTATTGTTAAATCTTGTATCTTCTAATTGACAGTACACAATATTGTTAAATTTTGTGTTTTCTTATTGATAGTACACAGTATCGTTAAATCTCGTGTCTTCTTATTGACAATTAACAGTATTGTTAAATCTTGTGTCTTCTTATTGATAGTTCACAGTATCGTTAATCTCTTTGGTTTGTTATTGATGGTACACAGTATTGTTAAATCTTGTGTCTTCTTATTGACAGTACACAGTATTGTTAAATTTATATGTCTTCTTATTGACAGCACACAGTATCGTTAAATAATGTGTCTT
>NW_013832737.1:0-419 GCF_000517525.1 Limulus polyphemus
GTCCATCCATTCACCTCTGCCAGTAGCTCAAACTGTGCTCTATATGCTTCCCACGGTGCTTTCCCATCATATTCCTGTGGCTTCCTTCGCACTGGATCACTCCTATTACTGACATTCATATCTGGGATGTGACTTCTAACGGGACTGAATATGTCTGCATTAGGGTTTAGCTGCAAAGTCTGGAAGGGGCTTGCCATTGTCTGGGGCTGGTTAAGTCGATGGTTAATGTATCCTCGTTGTGTAAAAGACTAAATCGTGCTTTAACGTATCTAATTCGCTTTTAAATTTACTAATGTTTTCTATTTGTACTTCTTGTTTCCTTTCTTGTTCCAGTTGCCACTGCTGTAGTCTCTCTTCTTGTTTATGTTCTTTCTCCTCCAACAACTGCTGTAATTTATCTTCTTGTTTATTTTGCTGTC
>NW_013832738.1:0-420 GCF_000517525.1 Limulus polyphemus
AGGATATAGTACACTATGTAGAGTATTTACTGCACCAGGGATAGGGTGAACTCTGTCGAGTATTTACTACAAAAGGGATAGGGTACAGTATGTAGAGTATTTACTGCACCGGGGATAGGGTACAATATGTAGAGTTTTTATTGCACCAAAGATAAGGTACAGTAATTAAAGTATTTACTGCACCAGTGATAGGGTAAAGTATGTAGAGTATTTAATAGATAAGGGATAGGTACAATATGTCGAGTATTTAATACACCAGAGATAGGGTACACTATGTCGAGTATTTAATACACCAGGGATAGAGTACACTATGTAGGGTATTTACTTTACCAGGGATATGGTAAAGTATGTAGAGTATTTACTGCACCAGGGATATAGTACACTAGGTATAGTATTTACTGCACCAGGGATAGTGTAAAC
>NW_013832739.1:0-420 GCF_000517525.1 Limulus polyphemus
GTGACGCTACTATTTTCTAACATAAAAGGAAAACATCAAATTGGTCCCCAAATACAACGCTTTTCGATTCAAGTTAGATATATAGATATATTTTTATTTAGAAACAAATGAATATTTTAAAGCATAATTTACAGTTACACAAGTTAGTTTGTCTTAAATGTAACGACATTGCTACCATAAAAATTATATTTATTTGTTGTAAGTGATCAGTTTATTCACCAGTTCTTCTGTACATCAAAAAATCTTTTAGCTGTTTTATGTAATATGTAGTTAATCTGGAAGTACGAGTTAATGTAATATAGAGTTAATCTGGAAGTACGAGTTAATGTAATATGTAGTTAATCTGGAAGTACGAGTTAATGTAATACAGAGTTAATCTGGAAGTACGAGTTAATGTAATACAGAGTTAATCTGGAAGTA
>NW_013832740.1:0-418 GCF_000517525.1 Limulus polyphemus
TAAATATATATAAATGTATAATGTTATGAGATTTAAGCTATTTAGACTATAAACTTGTGTTTTCTTGTTATAATTTGTAGTCATTCTAGAACGAAAAAAGCATAATTAATATTTTTTTCCTAATTTTTGTTGCTGTTACAAAGGTTGTCAAATTGAACCAACCCATACAGAAGTACAGTTGTGAAAATAACAAATAAAATATAAAGTTTTTCTACAAAAATTTTGATAATTATTTGGAGATAAGGAAGATTTAGCATGTGAAATTTGAAAATGTTTTAATGCATTAAAGTATTTTTAATCTTAAAATCAAAATTGTTTCACATGTTGGATAGTCAACATTCTGAAAGAAAAAGGTTTACGAGAAAATCTTTAATTAAAAAATCTTAACATTTAATTTAAATACCTGATATTTTGTGTA
>NW_013832741.1:0-421 GCF_000517525.1 Limulus polyphemus
CAAATAACAATAGCAGCGCCTTGGTGTAACAAAATGGCTTGTTTTTATTATGTTTTTTTTTTACATGATTATGTAATGATCATAGTAATAACTTCATGCATAACCTATCTTTGTTTCCGTGTTAAAGTATTAGGTCGTCAAGAAATTAATGTCGCATTTTTTTAGATGAAAAAACTGAACAACTTATATATCAAAACAAAACATTTATTAAATGAAATAGTTTCCATTCTTATCGATGATGCTTTTCCATCTTATAATCAGATTGTTAATGCCCTGATGAAAGAAATCGCTTGGCTTTAAAGCAAAACACATGTTGATATTTTCTTTAACACCCTCCACATTTGTATACGTTTTCCCATTAAGACGGTGTTGCAGGAAACGAAAAAGATGGAAATCTGATGGTGCCATATCTGTAGAATGT
>NW_013832742.1:0-420 GCF_000517525.1 Limulus polyphemus
TGTGATACCACACATAATTTCATTGACATGATACCACACATAATTTCATTGACGTGATACCACACATAATTTCATTTACGTGATACCACACATAATTTCATTGACATGATACCACACATAATTTGTATCTGTTGTCTATGTTTATTAAATTGGACGAAGTGCAAATTTCGTTATTTTATTTTTAACAAATTTGTATTAAAGTTTTGATTGTTTGAGGCACATGAGATGAGATTAAGTTAGTTAGTAGTTGTTCCTTGGGTGTTTGATGTGGTGTAAACCTGAGTTGAGGTGTCTTAGTATGTGGTTCAGATGCAGTTAAAGCACCTGTTCTGTTAAAGAAGAAACCTAAATATTAAGTAACCACCCACATATGTTGGTGATATTTTTAAAGAAGTAACTGTCAGCGGAAGGTACATCACT
>NW_013832743.1:0-444 GCF_000517525.1 Limulus polyphemus
AAACCTGACAGTACACTATACTAGCTTTATACCAGACAGTACACTATACTAGCTTTAAACCAGACAATACACTATACTAGCTTTATACCAGACAGTACATTATACTAGCTTTATACCAGACGATACAGTATACTAGCTTTATACCAGATAGTACACTATACTAGCTTTATACCAGACGATACAGTATACTAGCTTTATACCAAACGATACACTATACCAGCTTTATACCAGGAAATACAGTATACTAGCTTTATACCAGATAGTACACTATACTAGCTTTATACCAGACGATACACTATACTAGCTTTAAACCAGACGATATGCTATACTAGCTTTAAACCAGACGATACACTATACTAGCTTTAAACCAGACAATACACTATACTAGCTTTATACCAGAAAATACACTATACTAGCTTTAAACCAGACAGTACACTATACTAG
>NW_013832744.1:0-419 GCF_000517525.1 Limulus polyphemus
ACACTCTTGACTGCGGATATGTTCACGTGATCTAATAACTTCACACTCTTGACTGCGGATATCTTCACGTGATCTAATAACTTTACACTTTTGACTGTGGATATGTTCACGTGATCTATTAACTTTACACTCTTGACTTTGGATATGTTCACGTGATCTACTAACTTCACACTCTTGACTGTGGATATGTTCACGTGATCTACTAACTTCACACTCTTGACTTTGGATATGTTCATGTGATCTACTAACTTTACACTCTTGACTTTGGATATATTCACGTGATCTACTAACTTCACACTCTTGACTGCGGATATGTTCACTTGATCTAATAACTTCACACTCTTGACTGCGGATATGTTCACTTGATCTAATAACTTCACACTCTTGACTGTGGATATGTTCACGTGATCTACTAACTT
>NW_013832745.1:0-417 GCF_000517525.1 Limulus polyphemus
ACGGTTTCTTGTAGCTCGTAAATAATCGAATTAACTTTTTACAGTTTCCTTTAACTCGTAAATAACCAGGATAAACTTTCTACGGTTTCTTGTAGCTCATAAATAATCAGGATAAACTTTCTACGATTTCCTTCAGCTTGTAAATAATCAGGATAAACTTTCTACGGTTTCCTTCAGCTCGTAAATAATCAGGATAAACTTTCTACGGTTTCCTCCAGCTCTTAAATAATCAGGATAAACTTTCTACGGTTTCTTGTAGCTCGTAAATAATCAGAATTAACTTTTTACAGTTTCCTTTAACTCGTAAATAACCAGGATAAACTTTCTACGGTTTCTTGTAGCTCATAAATAATCAGGATAAACTTTCTACGGTTTCCTTCAGCTCGTAAATAATCAGGATAAACTTTCTACGGTTTC
>NW_013832746.1:0-423 GCF_000517525.1 Limulus polyphemus
AGATGTCACTTCCTATTGTTTTTTATATCAGATAGATGTTACTTCCTATTGTTTTTTTTGTTATCAGATAGATGTCACTTCCTATTGTTTTTTGTATCAGATAGATGTCACTTCCTATTGTTTTTGTATCAGATAGATGTCACTTCCTATTGTTTTTTATATCAGATAGATGTCACTTCCTATTGTTTTTTGTATCAGATAGATGTCACTTCCTATTGTTTTTTGTATCAGATAGATGTCACTTCCTATTGTTTTGTATCAGACAGATGTCACTTCCTATTGTTTTTTGTATCAGATAGATGTCACTTCCTATTGTTTTTTATATCAGATAGATGTAACTTCCTATTGTTTTTGTATCAGACAGATGCCACTTCCTATTATTTTGTATCAGACAGATGTCACTTCCTATTGTTTTTTGTATCA
>NW_013832747.1:0-335 GCF_000517525.1 Limulus polyphemus
GTACAATATAGGACGAGTGGCCTGTTCCCTTTCCATATAAGACGAGTGGCCTGTTCCCTTTCCATACAATATTAGACGAGTGGCCTGTTCCCTTTCCGTACAATATTAGACGAGTGGCCTGTTCCCTTTCCATACAATATAAGACGAATGGCCTGTTCCCTTTCCATATAATATAAGACGAGTGGCCTGTTCCCTTTCCGTACAATATAAGACGAGTGGCCTGTTCCCTTTCCGTACAATATAAGACGAGTGGCCTGTTCCCTTTCCGTACAGTATAAGACGAGTGGCCTGTTCCCTTTCCGTACAATATAAGACGAGTGGCCTGTTCCCTTTCC
>NW_013832748.1:0-1528 GCF_000517525.1 Limulus polyphemus
TTTTAGTCTGCAGTCAATGTGTTAATTAACTCATATATTTACAGCATATCTACATGGGTTTCATTAAGTCCGAGTGGATTAAATAGGTACCAATATCTAGTATCGTTCTATAATCCACTGTTGACTTTAGTCGGCAGCCAATGGGTTAATTAACTCATCTATTTACAACATATCTACATCTGTTTCCTTAAGTCCGAGTGGATTAAAAAGGACCCAATAACTAATATCGTTCTATGGCCCACTGTTGACTTTAGTCGGCAGCCAATGTGTTAATTAAAAGATATATTTACAACATATCTACATGGGTTTCCATAAGTCCGAATTGATTAAATAGGACTCAATAGCTAATATCGTTCTATGACCCATTAACAGTGGGACATAGAACCATACTAGCTATTGGGTCCTAATTAATCCACTCGGACTAAAGGAAATCCATGTGATATGTTGTAAATATATGAGTTAATTAACATACTGACTGCAGACTAAAGTCAACAGTGGGTCATAGAACGATACTAGCTATTGAGACCTATTTAATCCAGAAAGACTAAAGGAAACACATGTAGATATGTTGTAAATATATGAATTAATTAACACATTGACCGCAAACGAAAGTCAACAGTGGGTCATAGAACGTTACTAGCTATTAGGTCCTATTTAATCATTCGGAGTAAAGGAAACCCTTGTGATATGTTGTAAATATATGAGTTAATTAACACATTGAATGCAGTCTAATATCAACTTAACACATTGACTGCAGACTAAAGTTTTAACTGATATATTTAAAACAATATCTACATGGGCTTTCCATAAGTCCAAGTAGATTAAATAGGTTCCAATAACTAGTATCGTTCTATGACCCACTGTTGACTTTATTCGGCAGCCAATGTGTTAATTAACTCATCTATTTACAACATATCTACATCTGTTTCCTTAGATCCGAGTGGATTAAATAGGACCCAATAACTAGTATCGTTCTATGACCCATTGTTGACATTAGACTGCATTCAATGTGATAAATAACTCATATATTTACAACATATCACAAGGGTTTCCTTTACTCCGAGTGATTAAATAGGACCCAAATGCTAGTATCGTTCTATGACCCACTGTTGACTTTCGTCTGCGGTCAATGTGTTAATTAACTCATATATTTACAACATATCTACATGTGTTTCATTTATTCTGTCTGGATTAAATAGGACTCAATAGCTAGTATCGTTAGACTAAAGTCAACAGTGGGTCATAGAACGATAACAGTTATTGAGACCTATTTAATCCAGAGAGACTAAAGGAAACACATGTAGATATGTTGTAAATAGATGAGTTAATTAACACATTGACTGCAGAATAAAGTCAACAGTGGGTCATAGAACGATAACAGCTATTGAGACCTATTTAATCCAGAGAGACTAAAGGAAACACATGTAGATATGTTGTAAATAGATGAGTTAATTAACACATTGACTGCAGAATAAAGTCAACAGTGGGTCATAGGGCAGTCAATGTGTTAATTAACTCATATATTTAC
>NW_013832749.1:0-420 GCF_000517525.1 Limulus polyphemus
GTTTTCTTACTGACAGTACACATTATCGTTGAATATTGTGTCTTCTTATTGACAGTACACAGTATCGTTAAATCTTGTGTCTTCTTATTGACAGTACACAGTATCTATAAATCTTGTGTCTTCTTATTGACAGTACACAGTATCGTTAAATCTTGTGTCTTCTTATTGACAGTACACAGTATCGTAAAATCTTGTGACTTCTTATTGAAAGGACACATTATTGTTAAATATTGTTTTCTTACTGACAATACACATTATCGTTAAATCTTGTGTCTTCTTATTGACAGTACACAGTATTGTTAAATCTTGTGTCTTCTTATTGACAGTACACAGTATCGTTAAATCTTGTGTCTTCTTATTGACAGTACACAGTATCGTTAAATCTTGTGTCTTTTTTTGACAGTATACAGTATCGTTAAA
>NW_013832750.1:0-420 GCF_000517525.1 Limulus polyphemus
TGACAAGGATATATGTGTGTGTAGGTAATGAGTAATTGAACTGCGATCAGAGAGAGACGTATTGTTGAAGTTAACGTTCGTTCGTTATAGTGTTTGTTATAGCGCGACTGTTGAAGTTGAGTGTATCGTAAAGTTATATTCGGAAAGAATAAACCAGTTTTATTAAGTAAGGGCTTGTGTCGCTAAAGTGTCGTCGGAACGAAGTTACGGAAAGTTAATTAACGAACGGAGACGTAACAAATTGGTGTCAGAAAGTGGGCTAAAAGAAAAGAAGAGAAGATGGAAACGAGAAGCGGCAAATCAAACAATAGTTTAGCAGATTTGATGGCAGCAATACAAGAACAGCAAAAGAAACAAGAAGAGAGACAACAGCAGTTGCAAGAAAACCTGCAACAATGGCAGCTCGAACAACAAAATAAA
>NW_013832751.1:0-421 GCF_000517525.1 Limulus polyphemus
CACAAGGGTTTCCTTTACTCCGAGTGATTAAAAAGGACCCAATAGCTAGTATCGTTCTATGACCCACTGTTGACTTAAGTCGGAAGTCAATGCGTTAATTAACTCCTATGTTTACAACATATCTACATGTGTTTCTTTAAGTCCTAGTGGATTAAATAGGACCCAATAACTATTATCGTTCTATGGCCCACTGTTGACTTTATTCTGCAGTCAATGTGTTAATTAACTCATCTATTTACAACATATCTACATGGCTTTTAATAAGTCCGAGTGGATTAAATAGGACCCAATAACTAGTATCGTTCTATGACCCACTGTTGACTTTATTCTGCATTCAATGTGTTTATTAACTGATATATTTAAAACATATATACATGGGTTTCCATAAGTCCGAGTGGATTAAATAGGACCCAACAGATAG
>NW_013832752.1:0-567 GCF_000517525.1 Limulus polyphemus
AGCATTGACGAAAAACATTATCTCACTATAAATGCTAAAAAAATGAACTTTCGTTAAACTAGAGTAAAAACAATCCAAAATGTGGAGTTTATTTGATAATAAGACTTCATGGCCTTTGATAGTTGATATTTGTTTGAATGATGTTATTCTTAAAGCTCTTCTTTGTTTATAATATAATTGAAGACAAAAAACAATAACAATAAAATCGACACTATCCGAAAATTTGATAAGAGATTATGAAATAACTATTAGACATTTTGATAAAAGGATCACTATTTTGAAAGTCTTACATCAAGGGCATCTTTTTATTGAAATATGAAGAAAATCTATTTTTTTCAAAATTTTGGATAAAACGTGGGCTTTGGTTTTTAGTGAAAATATGAATTTTTTAGGAAAATGGAAAAAAGTGTTATTTTGACGCAAAATTAATAGAAAAATATCCGATAGTGTTTATTTCGTCGAAAAACTCAAAATTGAAACATTAAAGCATTGAAGAAAAACATTATCTCCCTATAAATACTAAAAAAATGAACTTTCGTTAACCTAGAGTAAAAATAATCCAAAAGG
>NW_013832753.1:0-418 GCF_000517525.1 Limulus polyphemus
GACCTTTTCTGGCCTTGAATCCTGATGACTGTACCAACCTCGGTACCTCTGTGCTGGACTTAATGTAGGATTAAAATTCAAGAGCACTGGCCATTGCATCCTGTATAGTAGAGGGGTGTGCTTGCTTCACTTGTACCTTTGGTTGTGGACTGTCCAAGGCATCTACAAACTGATCTCTCAGCAACAACTTGAAGATCGGGTGGTGACGTTGGGTAGGCCTTGTGTGCCATGCCTTCCAAGTCCTGTGCCAGCTCTTGCAGACTCTCGTCCTACACCTAGCCCTGTAGACTTCAGACTGATTTTCGGTTCCATACCTGAGTTCTAGAGCCGCTACCAGTGCTCTATAGTTGTGTCTGTCGTCTGCTGACAACTGTCCAAGTACTTCTAGTGGTTGTCCCTTCAAGCTCGTTGCAGATAT
>NW_013832754.1:0-368 GCF_000517525.1 Limulus polyphemus
TACATATGTATAGTGGCTGGTAGGTCTTAAATTATATATTGATAATTGCTGGTAGGTTTTTAATACAGATGGATGGTAACTGGTAGGTCTTTTAATATAGATAGATGGTAACTGGTAGGTCTTTTATTATAGATGGAAATTGGCTGGTAGGTCTTTTAATACAGATTGATATTGGACCAGTCACTATCCATCTATAATAAAAGACCTACCAGAGGTATTTTAATACAGATGGATAGTGACTGGTAGGGCTTTTAATAAAGATGGATATTGGCTGGTACGTGTTTTAATACAGATGGATAGTGGCTGGTAGGTCTTTTAATACAGATGGATAGTGGCTGGTAGGTCTTTTAATACAGATGGATAGTGGC
>NW_013832755.1:0-643 GCF_000517525.1 Limulus polyphemus
TAGTGTAGAATAATGATGTAGAGTATTGGTGAGTGTACAGTAATGATGTAGAGTATTGGTGAGTGTACAGTAATGATGTAGAGTATTGGTGAGTGTACAGTATTGATGTAGAGTATTGGTGAGTGTACAGTATTGATGTAGAGTAATAGTGTAGAATAATGATGTAGAGTATTGGTGTGTGTACAGTAATGGTGTAGAGTATTGGTGTGTGTACAGTAATGGTGTAGAGTATTGGTGAGTGTACAGTATTGATGTAGAATATTGGTGAGTGTACAGTAATGATGTAGAGTATTGGTGAGTGTACAGTATTGATGTAGAGTAATAGTGTAGAATAATGATGTAGAGTATTGGTGAGTGTACAGTAATGGTGTAGAGTATTGGTGAGTGTACAGTAATGGTGTAGAGTATTGGTGAGTGTACAGTAATGGTGTAGAGTATTGGTGAGTGTACATTAATGGTGTAGAGTATTGGTGAGTGTAGAGTAATGGTGTAGAATATTGGTGAGTGTACAGTAATGGTGTAGAGTATTGGTGAGTGTACAGTAATGGTGTAGAGTATTGGTGAGTGTACAGTAATGGTGTAGAGTATTGGTGAGTGTACAGTAATGATGTAGAGTATTGGTGAGTGTACAGTAATGGTGTAG
>NW_013832756.1:0-419 GCF_000517525.1 Limulus polyphemus
TGACGGAATAGAATATCATAATATAACCTCAGAAAAATGACGGAATAGAATATCATAATATAACCCCAGAAAAATGACGGAATAGAATATCATAATATAACCCCAGAAAAACAATGAACTACAAAACCACAATATAACCTCAGAAAAACAATTAACTACAATACCACAATATAACCTCAGAAAAACAATGAACTACAATACCACAATATAACCTCAGAAAAACAATGAACTACAATACCACAATATAACCCCAGAAAAAACAATGAATTACAATACCACAATATAACCCCGGAAAAACAACGAACTACAATACCACAATATAACCCCAGAAAAACAATGAATTACAATACCACAATATAACCCCGGAAAAACAACGAACTACAATACCACAATATAACCCCAGAAAAACAATGAATTAC
>NW_013832757.1:0-416 GCF_000517525.1 Limulus polyphemus
ATAGGGATTCTTTATTTTAAAATTCCAGTTATTTTAAAGTTAATCGCTGAGATATATTAATTCAGCAAACTCTATAGAAACATATAAAATAGGGATGCTTCATTTTAAAATTTCAGTTATTTTAAAGTTAATCGCTGAGATATGTTAATTCAAGAAACTCTATAGAAACATATAAAATAGGGATTCTTCATTTTAAAATTTCAGTTATTTTAAAGTTAATCGCTGAGATACATCAATTCAGCAAACTCTATAGAAACATAAAATAGGGATTCTTTATTTTAAAATTCCAGTTATTTTAAAGTTAATCGCTGAGATATGTTAATTCAGCAAACTCTATAGAAACATATAAAATAGGGATTCTTTATTTTAAAATTCCAGTTATTTTAAAGTTAATCGCTGAGATACATCAATTCAGG
>NW_013832758.1:0-417 GCF_000517525.1 Limulus polyphemus
ATGTCGCAGAATTTGGGAATCCCGTTTTCGACAGTCAACAGAATCATCGTGCAGTTCAGGAAACATGGCAAGGAAACAACTGAGCAGCGTCCGGGTCGTCCTGGTCCATCGGAGAGGACAAAAAGGGCTGTCAAGAGGGGCATCGAGATGGATCCCAGATTAACGACTGCAGAAGTGGCCAAAGTTGGTGGGATGACCCCGAAATCTGTTCAACGGATTCTCCACAGATTGGGTCATCGTTGCAGAGCAGTTAGACGGAAGCCCTTATTAAGACCTGCCAACATAGTCAGACGAAAGAAGTGGGCAAGTGATATGATGACCAAGCCTCTGGACTTTTGGAAGACCGTATTTTTCTCAAACGAATCAAGATTCGCTCAATTTTCGGACAGTGGAAGGATATGGGTCTGGAGAATGCAC
>NW_013832759.1:0-419 GCF_000517525.1 Limulus polyphemus
TCATAGTATCACAATACACCTAAAATACATGTGCCAATTGTTACCTATCCCAGTATTACAATACACCTAAAATATATGTGCCAATTGTTACCTATCATAGTATCACAATACACCTAAAATACATGTGTCAATTGTTACCTATCATAGTATCACGATACACCTAAAATACATGTTCCAATTGTTACCTATCATAGTATTACAACACACCTAAAATACATGTGCCAATTGTTACCTATCATAGTATCACAATACACCTAAAATACATAGGCCAATTGTTACCTATCATAGTATTACAACACACCTAAAATACATGTGCCAATTATTACCTATCATAGTATTACAATACACCTAAAATACATGTGCAAATTGTTACCTATCATAGTATCACAATACACCTAAAATACATAGGCCAATTGTTA
>NW_013832760.1:0-421 GCF_000517525.1 Limulus polyphemus
GTACTGTCAATAAGAAGACACAATATTCAACGATAATGTGTACTGTCAATAAGAAGACACAATATTTAACCATACTGTGTACTGTCAATAAGAAGACACAAGATTTAACGATACTGTGTACTGTCAATAAGAAGACACAAGATTTAACGATACTGTGTACTGACAATAAGAAGACACAAGATTTAACGATACTGTGTATTGTCAATAAGAGGACACAATATTTAACGATACTGTGTACTGTCAATAAGAAAACACAAGATTTAACAATAATGTGTACTGTCAGTAAGAAGACACACGATTTAACAATAATGTGTCCTGTCAATAAGAAGACACAAGATTTAACGATACTGTGTACTGTCAATAAGAAGACACAAGATTTAACAATACTGTGTACTGTCAATAAGAAAAAACAAGATTTAAC
>NW_013832761.1:0-760 GCF_000517525.1 Limulus polyphemus
ACGGCTGAAAGGGCGAGCATGTTTGGTGGGACGGGGATTCGAACCCGCGACCCTCAGATTGCGAGTCGAGTGTTCTAACCACCGGGCCATGCCGGGCCACCAGAAAGATGCAAGAGAGCTTATTCCGAAAATAAACAGAAACATTCTACTTATCAATAGATTGTGATTCATTTATTGAACACACTTACTGAATAAAAGTTGTAGAAGATTATCTTCATAATTTTAAAACTCTTTTCGACATTAGATTTAAAAACTTTTTTTTACACGAAAAAGTTTAGGTTAGAAAGTGTTCTTTCGTTTGTGCCTAGGGGGATGTTTAAAAATAATAACAATAAAACGAAATAAATATAAGTCTGTGATATACCGTATTTTTCGGAATATAAGACGGACCTTTATTTTGAAGACAAAGTTTTTGGGGCGAAAAAAAAAGCTACAGTCGCATTTGAAAGATTTTTATTGAACAAAAATTCAATTTGATACTTTAAAAATTAGTATATATTGTCCTAAACACAAAAGAGCTCAAAACATCAAAATAAGAAAATACCGTAAATCAAAAAAAGGTTTACTGTCATTTAGTTTGGTTCAAAACCTACAAAATCTTCATTGGTTTCACTGTAATTTTTTTTATTATTTAGGGAGCATTATAAATATTTATGTTTTTAAAAGAAAAAACAACTACTATTGTTATAAATAACACATTCAATTGAACTAAACTATGCATGCCTATTTAAATATATTTACACATGGCTTGTGTATATAG
>NW_013832762.1:0-550 GCF_000517525.1 Limulus polyphemus
AACGATACTGTGTACTGTCAATAACAAGACACATTATTCAACGATACTGTGTACTGTCAATAAGAAGACACAAGATTTAACGATACTGTGTCCTGTCAATAAGAAGACACACTTACACAGTATTGCTAAATGTATCAATAAAAAGACACAAGATTTAACGATACTGTGTACTGTCAATAAGAAGAAACAAGATTTAACGATACTATGTACTTTCAATAAGAAGACACAAGATTTAACAATACTGTGTACTGTCAATAAGAAGATACATGATTTAACAAAACTGTATACTGTCAATAAGAAGACACACGATTTAGCAATACTGTGTACTATCTATAAGAAGACACAAGATTTAACGATACTGTGTCCTGTCAATAAGAAGACACAAGATTTATCGATACTGTGTACTGTCATTAAGAAGACACAAGATTTAAGGATACTGTGTACTGTCAATAAGAAGACACAAGATTTAACGATACTGTGTACTTTCAATAAGAAGACACAAGATTTAAAAACTGTGTACTGTCAATAAGAAGACACACGATTTAACAAT
>NW_013832763.1:0-420 GCF_000517525.1 Limulus polyphemus
AGACTTGTGCTGACAACTACACGGATAGCAAGTTTAAAATTATTGCAAATGGTCTGTCAACCTTTCATCTCCATATTTGGAAGCCACCGTTATTAAAACACATAAACCTGTCCTTTGTCGCCAAAAAGAATTCCTATACAATCTACACATCCTTCAGTAGGTCTGTGACATTTCCTGATTGGCTTAAGCCTATGCCAATCAGTGATTGCCTTACCGGCCTACGTTGATCTGACTCATTTTATAAGCTGTACTATTTCCCATAGATCATTTTCCAGACGGTTCTGCTACGATTAGTGTCTGGCAAAAAGCTTCAGCAGATATTTCTTTTGCAACGTCTCAACCAACAATTGGTCCAGTTATCAACGCTATTTCCAAGTTGTGAACAACTCGACTTTCAACATCTACATATCTACATGTGCC
>NW_013832764.1:0-680 GCF_000517525.1 Limulus polyphemus
AATGAGGTCCAAGTTGATTATATAGATTTGGACATTACTTTTATAAAAGGTACAATACAGTTGAGTAATTTTGATAAAAGAAGATAATCTAATTATCCCATTCTTGGTCTACCAACACCTAATAGTGTTATTCCGTGTATCATGTTAAAAGGAATTATTATATCTCAACTAAAACGGTTCTTAATAGTATGTAATCACTATAATTTTTTTATGGATAATGTTTTATTATTAAAACATATATTGGAAGATAACGGCGTTCCGTGTTATACTTGAATAAATCTTCAGGAGAAAGGGAGCAGGTTGGGAGTTAGAACTATATAAGAACTTTTAAGGTAGGGTGTATAGTTCTATTTTATATCTTATAGTTCTATTTAGTTCTGTTTAATATCTTATAATTCTATTTAGTTACATGTAATATCTTATAGTTCTATTTAGTTCTATTTAATATGTTATAGTTCTATTTAGTTCTATGTAATATCTTATAGTTCTATTTAATATCTTATAGTTCTATTTAGTTCTATTTAATATCTTATAGTTCTATTTAGTTCTATGTAATATCTTATAGTTCTATTTAGTTCTGTTTAATAGCTTATAGTTCTATTTAGTTCTATGTAATATCTTATAGTTCTATTTAATATCTTATAGTTCTATTTAGTTCTATGTAATATCTTATAGTTCTA
>NW_013832765.1:0-420 GCF_000517525.1 Limulus polyphemus
TACACCTAGGTGTTCATGTAGTAGTTGTACCAAAAAAGGCTAAAGATGAGTATGGTGGTTATAAATTCTGTAACTAGAGTTACATGTAAGTGTTCATGAATTAGTGGTACCAAGTAAGGCTAAATATGAATATGGAGGTCTAAATTCGGTAACTAGAGTTACACCTAAGTGTTCAAGGAGTAGTTTTACCAAGTAAGGCTAAAGATGAGTATGGTGGATATAAATTCTATAACTAGAGTTACACCTAGGTTTCATGGAGTAGTTGTACCAAGTAAGGCTAAAGATGAGTATGGTGGTTATAAATTCTGTAACTAGAGTTACACCTAGGTGTTTATGGAGTAGTTGTACCAAGTAAGGTTAGAGATGAGTATGGTGGTTAAAAATTCTGTAACTAGAGTTACAACTAGGTTTCATGGAGTA
>NW_013832766.1:0-420 GCF_000517525.1 Limulus polyphemus
GTCTTCTTATTGACAGTACACAGTATCGTTAACTCTTGTGTCTACTTATTGACAGGACACATTATTGTTAAAACTTGTGTTTTCTTACTGACAGTACACAGTATCGTTAAATCTTGTGTCTTCTTATTGACAGTACACAGAATCGTTAAATCTTGTGTTTTCTTAATAACAGTACACAGTATCGTTAAATCTTGTGTATTCTTATTGACAGTAAACAGTATTGTTAAATCTTGTGTCTTCTTATTGACAGAACACAGTATTGTTAAATCTTGTGTCTTTTTATTGACAGTACACAGTATTGTTAAATCTTGTGTCTTCTTTTGGACAGTACACAGTATCGTTAATTCTTGTGTCTTCTTATTGAGAGTACACAGTATTGTTAAAGCTTGTGTCCTCTTATTGACAGTACAAAGTATAGTT
>NW_013832767.1:0-459 GCF_000517525.1 Limulus polyphemus
GTAAATATGACATAAAATTTCTGTATTAAAACCTTTCTTTGTGTATATAAAAGTGGAATTTTTTTTTCTTCTAAGAATGCTGAGATGAAGTTCAACTTTGGAGAAACCCCTTTCCAGTTCCCACCTTCAGTAAGTAAAGCTGCTGGTGTGAGAATGTACTTTAGTCTGGGATCAATAAAGCTGTTGGTGTGAGAATGTACTTTAGTGTGGGATCAACAAAGCTGCTGGTGTGAGAATGTACTTTAGTGTGGGATCAATAAAGCTGCTGGTGTGAGAATGTACTTTAGTCTGGGATCAACAAAGCTGCTGGTGTGAGAATGTACTTTAGTCTGGGATCAACAAAGCTGCTGGTGTGAGAATGTACTTTAGTCTGTGATCAATAAAGATGCTGGTGTAAGAATGTACTTTAGTCTGGGATCAATAAAGCTGCTGGTGTGAGAATGTACTTTAGTCTGGGAT
>NW_013832768.1:0-420 GCF_000517525.1 Limulus polyphemus
ATGTAGCCATACTTACTGGAGTCTGGCCTTTGTTGTTTCCAAACATCATTTGATCGAAGTTAACTTCACACTTCCTCGGTAGTAGATAGTCCAATCCTAATATGCATTGGTCTTCAATGTCAGCCAAGTATACTTTCTGTCTGCTTTTCATGCCCATCAGCTCGATAGTTACCCACACTGGTCATCACAACCTTGCAGAATGTCCTGTCACACCACAGAGCTTCTGTACAGCTTCTGGTACTCCTTTGTTATCCAGCACCTTGATGCTCACAAGGGTCTGCTGAGATGCAGAATCTATGACAAAGTTGCACCTTTGGCTGTCCAGCTTCCCTGTCACGTAGATACTATGTGTGCTTGCCATTTTACACTTAGCTGTTGGGACTTTCACGATGGAGGTTGGTGGGCATCCCTCAGCACCAA
>NW_013832769.1:0-420 GCF_000517525.1 Limulus polyphemus
ACATCGACGACAATACGACATCGAGGTCACGTGACTAGTATCACGCCACGTCGTTCTCGAACCTTCGTGAATTGTCGGGAGATTACTAGATATAGTGTAGTCTTGTATATATAAGACTGGCCACGAGGCGACGGGGAGACAGTGAGTAATTGAACTGCAGTCAGAGAGTATTGTTGAAGTTGAGCAGGTGAGACGTTCGTTGTTATAGCGTTTGTTATAGCGCGACTGTTGAAATTAAGTGTATCGTAAAGTTGTATTTAAGAAAGTACTTGTGTCGCTAAAGTTTCGTCGGAACGAATTTACGGAAAATTAATTAACAAACGGAGACGTAACAGTATATTCTAGTTCTATCATTGGCTATCATATACATACATGTTTGCACTACTGAAATATGCTTTTCAAAACGCCTTGATCATCACT
>NW_013832770.1:0-416 GCF_000517525.1 Limulus polyphemus
GTCCGGGTCGTCCATGGTCCATCGGAGAGGACAAAAAGGGCTGTCAAGAGGAGCATTGAAATGGATCCCAGATTAACAACTGCAGAAGTGGCCAAAGTTGGTGGGATGAGCCCGGAATCTGTTCAACGGATTCTCCACAGATTGGGTTATCATTGCAGAGCAGCTAGATGGAAGCACTTATTAAGACCTGCCAACATAGTCAGATGAAAGAAGTGGGCAAGTGATATGATGACCAAGCCTCTGGACTTTTGGAAGACGTATTGTTCTCAGATGAATCAAGATTCGCTCAATTTTTGGACAGTGGAAGGATATGGATCTGGAGAATGCCTCACCAAGAGTTTTGGCTCAACAGATTGCAGCCAATTGTGAAGCATAGTGGTTTCAGCGTGATTGTTTGGGGAGCTGTTTGGGTTGGT
>NW_013832771.1:0-820 GCF_000517525.1 Limulus polyphemus
AAACCACCTGGCTCCACGTAGGACATCAAGAGTATCAACAGTTATTGGCAGTGGGTATGAGTCTTTTTCGGTTATACTGTTAAAAGCCCTGAAGTCCACACAGTAACGTTGGGTCCCATCCTTCTTCTGTACTAATACGACAGGAGCTGACCAGGGACTATCTTATTTTTCAACTATCCCTTCCTTAATTCGACCATCCATGACCTTCTCTATCTCTTGTCGCTTTGCTGGAACTATTCTCCATAACACAGTGATTGCTTGTGTTTATTCTGTGTTCTATAAGGTTTGTGCAGCCGAGGTCATGATCTCCTTTTGAAAAGACGTCAGCATAATTTGCCAAAAGTTCTTTTACTTGAAGAGCCTGTGATTATGCCAAATGAACTATGCTATTCATATAGAGGTCAGTCAAATATTCTGGACTGTTAAAGCAAGGAATACAACTGTAAAGAAAGGTGTGTGCCCCCAACAATGCCCCTTCCTTAAGTGTCTGCTCACATTTAGAGAAATTGGCCACTGTTATAGGTACTAATTGACGACCTGCTACAAGTGACCTTCCAATCTTCAAGTCTGCTGGCCTGAATGGGTCTTCCACTGCTTCTACAAGCATTGGGCTTCCTTGGGGATGTTCTTTTATTCTACCCCAAATTATCTTCTCTGACATAGGGGGTATTGTAGTTGATTTAAGTGCTGTTACATGCAGATCAACGGATGTAGCAACACTTACTGGAGTCTGGCCTTTGTTGTTTCCAATCGTCATTTTATCGAAATTAACTACACACTTCCTCGGTAGTAGATAGTCCAATCCTATTATACATTGGTC
>NW_013832772.1:0-420 GCF_000517525.1 Limulus polyphemus
AAATATTTCAAAGTGTCTATATCAGATGTTATTAGTCAGAATTTATTAAATATTTCAAAGTGTCTATATCAGATGTTATTGGTCAGAACTTACCAAAGATTTCAACAGTGTATACACCTGATGTTATTAACCAGAATGTACCAAAAATTTCAACAATGTATACACCTGATGTTATTAGTCAGAATTTACCAAAGATTTCAACAATGTATACACCTGATGTTATTAGTTAGAACATACCAAAGATTTCAACAATGTATACATCTGATGTTATTAGTCAGAACTTACCAAAAATTTCAACAATGTATACATCAGATGTTATTAGTCAGAACTTACCAAAGATTTCAACAATGTATACATCAGATGTTATTAGTCAGAACTTACCAAAGATTTCAACAGTGTATACACCTGATGTTATTAATC
>NW_013832773.1:0-419 GCF_000517525.1 Limulus polyphemus
AATGTATCCTCCTTGTGTAACAAACAATAAATCGTTCTTTAACGTATCTAATTCGCTTTTAAATTTACTAATGTTTTCCAGTTGTACTTCTTGCCACTGTTGTTGACTTTCCTGTAGTTGCTGCTAACTTTCCTGCAACTGTTGGAGACTTTCTTCCTGTTTCCTTTCTTGTTCCAGTTGCTACTGCTGTAATTTTTCTTCTCGTCTATTTTCTTTCTCCTCTAACAACTGCTGTAATTTCTCTTCTTGTTTATTTTCTTTCTCCTCCAACAACTGCTGTAATCTCTCTTCTTGTTTCTTTTCTTTTCCTCCAACAACTGCTGTAATCTCTCTTGTTTATTTTGCTGTTCGAGCTGCCATTGTTGCAGGTTTTCTTGCAACTGTTGTTGTCTCTCTTCTTGTTTCTTTCTTTTTCCTCT
>NW_013832774.1:0-419 GCF_000517525.1 Limulus polyphemus
ATTCAGTATGTTTATGCTGTGTGAATACAAGAAGGGAAACAACGCCTCTGTAGCCACAAAGAATAACAAAGTCGTTTAGGTGACTGTAGCCTTAAAAACTGTGATAGCAGGAGTCGACATGTTAGAATTGATATTGATGCTCGGGAACTGCTTGTTGAGTCTAACCCAAGGCAACACACTCGTGAAATGGCCCTGAAATTGCACGTCTCTCATAAAACGATACGTAAACATCTAAGGAATATGGGAAACTCCATAAAGAAGGTGTTTGGGTGCCTCTCGAACTCTCCGATAATCATCGTTTCCAACGTGCAAACGTTGCTTCGTCTCTTCTGGTGCGTAATGCGCGTGAACCATTTTTGGACAGAATTGTCACCGTGATGAAAAATGGATTCTCTATACGAATATTAAACGCCAAAAAC
>NW_013832775.1:0-419 GCF_000517525.1 Limulus polyphemus
CGTGAAATGACCCAGAAATTGCACGACTCTCATGAAACAATACGTAAACATCTAAGGAATATGGGGAAACTCCATAAAGAAGGTGTTTGGGTGTATCACGAACTCTGCTATGATCATAGTTTCCAACGTGTGAAAGTTGCTTCGTCTCTTCTGGCGCGTAATGCGTGTGAACCATTTTCGGACAGAATTGTCACCGGTGATGAAAAATGGATTCTCTATTCGATTATTAAACGCCAAAAACAATGGTTCAGTCCTAGACAAATACCACTTCCGACCCCAAAACCTGGACTCCATCTGCAGAAAGTGATGCTTTGCATTTGGTGGGACATCAAAGGAGTAATTTATTTCGAATTCCTTAATTCACAGCGAAGTGTCAATGGAGAGATCTATAGTCAGTAACTGGAACGTTTAAATCAAGC
>NW_013832776.1:0-418 GCF_000517525.1 Limulus polyphemus
TGTCAGTAAGAAAACGCTAGATTTAACAATAATGTGTACTGTCAATAAGAAGACACAAGATTTAACAATACTGTGTACTTTCAATAAGAAGACAGAAGATTTAACGATACTGTGTACTGTCAATAAGAAGACACAAGATTTAACGATACTGTGTACTTTCAATAAGAAGACATAAGATTTACAGATACTGTGTACTGTCAATAAGAAGACACAAGATTTAACAATACTGTGTACTTTCAATAAGAAGACAGAAGATTTAACGATACTGTGTACTGTCAATAAGAAGACCAAGATTTCACTATACTGTGTACTGTCAGTAAGAAAACGCTAGATTTAACAATAATGTGTCCTGTCAATAAGAAGACACAAGATTTAACAATACTGTGTACTGTCAATAAGAAGACACAAGATATAACGA
>NW_013832777.1:0-491 GCF_000517525.1 Limulus polyphemus
CAATAAAAAAATCCACAAAATTCTTTGTGCTTGTTTGTCTTAGACAAAAAAAAAGGTTCGTCTTTGAAGGATTGCCGACCCCTGGACAAGAAGAGAGGTAACTAGTCAGTGTCACCCACAGCCAATTCTTGGTGTACTAATTCCAAATGAATAGTGGGATGTACCGCCACATTATAATACAGTAAACGGCTGGAAGGGCGAGTGTGTCAGGCGAATTCCGAATCTTAATCAACAAGCCATATCAGGCCATTTAACTTCGGAAAACTTTGTTTTACAAATCCAGCACAATCTAACCACTGTTTGTTTGTTTTTTAGTGCACTTTACCAAACCAGTTATTTCGAGGATATCTTCAATAGATACCACACATTTCTCGCTAATTTCTTTCGTGGCCATATTAGTTTTCCACTTCCACGTCTCTGTATGTCTGGAGGATATCTTCAATAGATACCACACATTTCTCGCTAATTTCTTTCGTGGCCATATTAGTTTT
>NW_013832778.1:0-412 GCF_000517525.1 Limulus polyphemus
CAGTGCTTTCCATGCAAAGATCTAATTTTTTGATTAAGTCTTAAGATTTGTAGAGCAATGTTTCTCTCATACCTTTTTTTTCTTTTCACATCTTGCCTATCTATCATGCAAAGTAATTTTACATTTTAAAATGAAAAATACTTTTATGCATCAGAAAATTTTCAAATTTCACATGCAAAATTTTTATAATGTCCAAATAGTTATGGAACATTTATTAAGAAAAAAAATTTATATTTTATTTGTTATTTTCAGTAATTAATCTCTGTACGGGTTCGATAAATTTGATCAATCTCACAACCACCATACAAAACTAGGAAATAAACATAAATTTTGCCTCTTTCATTCTAGAATGAACAAGAAAACATAAATGTTTAGACTAAATAGCTTAAATCTCATAACATTATGCATTTAT
>NW_013832779.1:0-830 GCF_000517525.1 Limulus polyphemus
TCGTCTGCTATTTTCTATTTTGTAATTGTTCAGTATTTTGGCCATAACAACTGACTCGAACCAGACTTTACTCTCTTCTAGTGCCCTTCATTTTGTAATTGTTCAGTATTTTGGCCATAACAACTGACTCGAACCAGACTTTACTCTCTTCTACTCATTATTACTATTTAAATATTTAATATTTTGACATATTAAGACAAGATATGATTGTGTTTTAAAATGACGCGAGAAATTTGTTCAAATGTGTCATTTTCATAGAACATAATGTGCGGGACTTGAACCTTTGTCCAGCAATAGGATTTCACCCCTAGAATAATTTAAACTAATACTTAGTTTTCGATAAGAGCACGCTTCCTATTTGAAAGTTGAAAATGAACGTAGCCCAGGTGGTTAGGGCACTCGACTCGCAACTCGAGGGTCGCGGGTTCGAATCCCCGTCCTACCAAACATACTCGCCCTTTCAGCCGTGGGGGCGTTATAATGTGACGGTCAATCCCACTATTCGTTGGTAAAAGAGTAGCCCAAGAGTTGGCGGTGGGTGGCGATGACTAGCTGATTTCCCTCTAGTCTTACACTGCTAAATTAGGGACGGCTACCGCAGATAGCCCTCGTGTAACTTTGCGCGAAATTCATAACAAACCAAACAACGTAGCTAATTAAGTATAGATTTCTTACGTTCTTACTTATAAAGATTAGAATGCATAGTTTCGCCATCATTTGGGTACATTCGTTATTAACGATGTTTTCGGCTGTAAACCCAATAATATCTCACGAGGTTCGGACAGCGTAGGAGATTTAAAGTAGTCCTAAATACATATATTAAGATAACA
>NW_013832780.1:0-472 GCF_000517525.1 Limulus polyphemus
CCCTATATTCCCAACCCTCTCCGATGTTTTCAGTGTCAGCGGTTCGGTCACTCAAAGACATCTTGTCGTGGTTCTGTGACGTGTGCTCGTTGTGGTGGCAAGGACCATGACTCCTACGAGTGCAAAATGGACCCTCACTGTGTTAATTGTAGTGGTTCCCACCCCTCCTACTTTAGGTCTTGCCCTAAGTGGGTGGAGGAAAAAGAGGTACAGCGTTTGAAGACTATTAATAACATATCTTATCCTGAGGCTCGGAAGCTATTGTTCCCTCCTACATCGCGGACATATGCCTCTGCACTACGCTCCACTGCTACAGTGGGAGTGCAGACGGACCTTTCCGTGCCTCCATCTGAGTCTTTTTCACGCCATGTGCAGGGTCTTCTCCAATCTCTGTCCCCACTGTTCCTTCCAGTGACTGCCTGGGTCAACCTCCACGGGCATCAGCCTCTGGTGTTCGTATGGGTCCTTCTTT
>NW_013832781.1:0-420 GCF_000517525.1 Limulus polyphemus
AAGTAAGGTACCTCAGGGCTCAATGTTGGGACCTTTGCTCTTTTTGATTTATATCAATGATATAGATGAAGGAATGGTCAATAAATTACTTAAATTTGAAGATTATATTAAAGTCTTTGGTGTTGCTAGCTGTGAAGAGGATGCTGCTGATTTACTAAAGGTTTTAGATCATTTAGTGAGTTGGGCAAATAAATAACAGATGGGTTTTAATTATAATATATAAAAGATAATGCATGTGGGTTATCATAATTTGAATTATTTGTATAATTTGGATGGGAATAACCTTAACAGTTGTATGAAAGAAAAGGATCTTGGTGTAAGAGTTGATCAGTCTCTAAAACCATCCAAGCAGTGTGCTGTTGCTAGTGGTAGAGCAAATAGGATTTTAGGTTGTATCTATCGAAATATTGAATACAAGTC
>NW_013832782.1:0-420 GCF_000517525.1 Limulus polyphemus
TTCATCACCTGATATAAAAACAAATATTAAATTTATCAACAATCTTTTGAACATCACATGAGTAAGGAGTCATTCAAACATCTGAAAATGATTATCGGCGATTCAAACTAAAGACATGAAGCAAAAATAACATATACCGTATATTAAGCGGTTATTCCCTGTTCTATTGATGCATTTTATGTTAATCAAAATTGAAATTAATGAAATGTTGGCCTAGACTTGATATTCCGACTGATTTCATTCATAAAATTTAATCTCCAAATACATTTCAATTACTGGCCTGCTTTCTTCTTTTTTCGTATGAAGATATTGTGTTCGGTTTATCGGATTTACTATTTCGTGATTCATCCAATTTTTGATCCTGCATGATTTTGTAGTATCATAATAGAATTTTACTAGCTTTTTGTAGTGGAAGAATAA
>NW_013832783.1:0-420 GCF_000517525.1 Limulus polyphemus
TTCCATTCATCAAGACTCATCATTGTGTAATTATGTACCATTCATCAAGACTTGTCACTGTGTAATTATGTACCATTCATCAAGACTTGTCACTGTGTAATTATGTACCATTCATGAAGACTTGTCACTGTGTAATTATGTACCATTCATGAAGACTCATCACTGTGTAATTATGTACCATTCATGAAGACTCATCACTGTGTAATTATGTACCATTCATCAAGACTTGTCACAGTGTAATTATGTACCATTCATCAAGACTTGTCACAGTGTAATTATGTACCATTCATCAAGACTCGTCACCATGTAATTAGGTACCATTCATCAAGACTTGTCACCATGTAATTATGTACCATTGATCAAGACTTGTCACCGTGTAATTATGTACCATTGATCAAGACTTGTCACCGTGTAATTATG
>NW_013832784.1:0-420 GCF_000517525.1 Limulus polyphemus
TTACACCTGGCGAACTTGTATTACTAAACACACATAATATACCCAGCAGGTATATCTACACCTGGTGAACTTGTATTACTAAACACACATACACATAATATACACAGCAGGTATATTTACACCTGGCGAACTTGTATTACTAAACACACATAATATATACAGCAAGTATATCTACACCTGGCGAACTTGTATTACTAAACACACACACACATAATATATACAGCAAGTATATCTACACCTGGTGAACTTGTATTACTAAACACACACACACATAACATACACACAGCAGGTATATTTACACCTGGCGAACTTGTATTACTAAACACACACACACACATAATATACACAACAGGTATATCTACACCTGGCGAACTTGTATTACTAAAAAACACACACACACATTATACACAACAGGTATAT
>NW_013832785.1:0-419 GCF_000517525.1 Limulus polyphemus
AGAAACTCAAATTACAGATATTGACAAACTAGAATATAAAATAAGAAGGTCTTATCTTTTCTATTTGCTAAGATATTGCTCATGTAATAAATCAAATATAGTGGAACTCCACTCACCTCCTTCCATTTTTGGAACCGCTCACTTATAAACACTTACTTCTATATATGACATGAATAACAAATCAGAAGCTCAGAACGTCCCCCTAGTGGTTTTCTAAGCCTTTATGGCATTTCTTTCTTTTAAATGAAGATTTCAATGAGGTAGGTTGTGTCTTTAGTCTTCTTGAAATTACAGCTTAGTTACTATGTTTCATAAATTATAGTAGAATTCTATGGTATTGATGCAACAATTTATGATTTTTTAGTTATTCAAAAGTATATGTAAAACCAAAAAAAATATTTTGTTTCATGTTGTCCATG
>NW_013832786.1:0-422 GCF_000517525.1 Limulus polyphemus
GCACCTAAATATTCACCCTTAAAACATACCCTTCTAAATATTCACCCTTAAAACATACCCTCCTAAATATTCACTCTTAAAACATACCCTCCTAAATATTCACCCTTAAAACATACCCTCCTAAATATTCATCCTTAAAACATACCCTCCTAAATATTCACCCTTAAAACATACCCTCCTAAATATTCATCCTTAAAACATACCCTCCTAAATATTCACCCTTAAAACATACCCTCCAAAATATTCACCCTTAAAACATACCCTCCAAAATATTCACCCTTAAAACATACCCTTTTAAGTATTCATCCTTAACGTAGAATTCTATAAGGAATTTCAACTTAACCACAAAGCTCTGAAAATGTTTTGTAAACAAGAAGTTATACTATCATCCTACTGTACTACTGTAATAAAAATATTAATAT
>NW_013832787.1:0-420 GCF_000517525.1 Limulus polyphemus
CAAACTTTAAGTTCTATGCTACTAAAACAGAAACTTATAATTATTAATAGAGACTATATCAACGTGTGAATTTTTATGATACTTAACAGAATGTTGATATGAATAAGTATGTTGTCGTATTACTTTCTAGAATACGAGTAATAACGAAAATATTGTTGTGATACTGGAAAGAATGCTATCATAAACAAGCATATTGTTGGATACTTGATATAATTCTAGTATGAACGAGTATATTATTGTGATACTTGATAGAATGTTAGTATTAACGAGTATATTGTTATGACACTTGATAGAATGTTATTATAAGCGAGTATATTGTTGTGACACTTGATAGAATGCAAGTATAAACGAATATATTGTTGTGATACTTGATAGAATGTTAGTATTAACGAGTATATTGTTGTGATACATGATAGAATG
>NW_013832788.1:0-564 GCF_000517525.1 Limulus polyphemus
GTAAACTGGATCAGTATGGTATATACTAACTGGTAATACTTGAGAGTGGCACCGTGAACTATAACTAGTAAACTGGATCACTAGAGTATATACTAACTGGTAATACTTGAGAGTGGTGCCATGAACTATAACTAGTAAACTGGATCAGTAGAGTATATACTAACTGGTAATACTTGATAGTGGTGCCGTGAACTATAACTAGTAAACTGGATCAGTATAGTATATACTAACTGGTAATACTTGACAGTGGTGTCGTGAATTATATCTAATAAACTGGATCAGAACAGTACATACTAACTGTTAATACTTGACAGTGGTGCCGTGAACTATAGTTTGTAAACTGGATCAGTAGAGTATATAGTAACTGGTAAAGCTGAACTGGTGGTACCGTGAACTATAAGTAGTAAACTGGATCAGTAGGGGTACCGTGAACCATAAGTAGTAAACTGGATCAGTAGAGTATATAGTAACTGGTAAAGCTGAACTGGTGGTACCGTGAACTATAAGTAGTAAACTGGATCAGTAGAGTATATAGTAACTGGTAAAGCTGAACTGGTGGTACTA
>NW_013832789.1:0-1332 GCF_000517525.1 Limulus polyphemus
ATCTACACTTGTATCACTATTGTAGGTAATGTTTATTGTCAACAATCTACACTTGTATCATTATTGTAGGTAACGTTTACTGTTAGGAATCTACACTTGTATTACTGTTGTATGTAATGTTTATTGTTAGAAATCTACACTTGTATCACTGTTGTAGATAAAGTTCATTGTTAAAAATCAAATCTTGTATCATTGTTGTAGGTAATGTTTATTGTTAGGAATCTATACTTGTATAACTATTGTAGGTTAAGTTTATTGTTAGGAATCTACACTTGCATTACTGTTGTAGGTAATGTTTATTGTTAGGAATCTACACTTGTATCACTGTTGTAGGTAACGTTAATTATTAAAAATCTACCCTTGTATCACTGTTGTAGGTAAAGTTTATTGTTAGGAATCTATACTTGTATAACTATTGTTGGTTAAGTTTATTGTTAGGAATTTACACCAATATTACTGTTGTATGTAATGTTCAGTATTAGGAATCTACATTTGTATCACTGTTGTAGATAAAGTTTATGGTTAAAAATCTACACCTGTATCACTGTTTTAGGTAATGTTTATTGTTAGGAATCTACACTTGTATCACTGTTGTAGGTAATGTTTATTGTTAGGAATCTACACTCAGTGATAGAAGTGTAGATTCCTAACACTAAACATTACATACAACAGTAATACAAGTGTAGATTTCTAACAATAAACATTACCTACAACAGTGATACGAACATTACCTACAATATTGTTAGGAATCTACACTCGTATCACTGTTGTAGGTAATGTTTATTGTTAGGAATCTACACTTGTATCACTATTGTAGGTAATGTTTATTGTCAACAATCTACACTTGTATCACTGTTGTAGATAAAGTTTATTGTTAAAAAGCTACACTTGTATCACTGTTATAGGTAATATTTATTGTTAGGAATCTAAACGTGTATAACTATTGTAGGTAATTTTTATTTTTAGAAATCTACACTTGTATCACTGTTGTAGGTTAAGTTTATTGTTAAAAATCTACACTTGTGTCGCTGTTGTAGGTAATGTTTATTGTTACAAATCTACACTTGTATCACTGTTGTAGGTAATGTTTATTGTTAGGAATCTACACTTGTATCACTGTTGCAAATAAAGTTTATTGTTAAAAATCTACACTTGTATCACTGTTGTAGATAAAGTTTATTGTTAAAAAGCTACACTTGTATCACTGTTATAGGTAATATTTATTGTTAGGAATCTAAACGTGTATAACTATTGTAGGTAATGTTTATTGTTAGAAATCTACACTTGTATCACTGTTGTAGGTAATGTTTATTGTTAGGAATCTACACTCGT
>NW_013832790.1:0-420 GCF_000517525.1 Limulus polyphemus
GACTTGCTTTAAATCAACATATGCATGTAAGGAGGTTTAATTCTAGTCTTGCGATAGTTTTATTACCAGGCGAATAATATGCAATAAACAGAGCAGCTACAAACAACTTACAACTGTGCTTGATCTGGTTTTAGTCTCATTGTCTTTAAAAGTGAGTTTTCGAACAAACCCCAAGGTGTAAACCTCTAATGTAAGTATAATCTAAGAAAATTAGATTCGTTATGACATGGTACGTTTAAAAGTAGTTATACAAGAACCTTATCCACTATTGTCACCTGTAACCAGATTTTATGTTAAGCGTGGGCTCTCAAACAGACAATAATGGTTACTTAACTTCACTTTATGTCAAACTGTTTGCTCCTAGAAAAGCTTGTTCATTGTGTTCAGTCATTAAGGCTATCTCAGAAAGCTGAAGTATGC
>NW_013832791.1:0-420 GCF_000517525.1 Limulus polyphemus
ATCATTTGTTCCAGAAAGAGGTGCTTTACTTAAGCCACAATTGTTAGTGAGAATGGTGTACAAACTCATCCTGATAATGTGAAAGCAGTGCATGACTGGCCAACACCAGACAATGTGGGAGAGTTGAGAAGTTTCTTGGGACTCTGTACTTACTACCGCAAGTTTGTGAAGGACTTTGCAACTATAGCTGCTCCACTACATAATTTGACTAAAAAAGGCCAAAATTTTGAATGGACAGTATCTTGCCAGCCTTCTTTCAAGACGTTGAAGGAAAAATTGGCTTCTGCTCCACTTTTAAAGCTTCCAGATCCCTCACTGCCGTACATACTGGATTGTGATGCTAGTAATGTCGGAATTGGAGGAGTGTTGTCTCAGAAAGTGGGCGAAAACGAACATGTAGTGGCCTACTTCAGTAGGGTG
>NW_013832792.1:0-421 GCF_000517525.1 Limulus polyphemus
AGAAATAACTGAACTTCCAAGTATTTTTCTGAATTTTTTCCCCATCTATTGAGAGATAACTAAACCTCCAAGTATTTTTTCTCCATCTTAAGAGATAACTGAACCTCAAAGAATTTTCTCCATCTATTGAGAGATAACTGTACTTCCAAGTATTTTTTCTTAATTTTTTCTCCATCTATTGGGAGATAACTGAACTTCCAAGTATTTTTCCTTATTATTTGTTTTTCCATCTATTGAGAGATAACTGAACTTCCAAGTATTTTTTCTTAATTTCTCTTCTCCATCTATTGAGAGATAACTGAACTTCCAAGTATTTTTTCTTAATTTCTTTTCTCCATCTATTGAGAGATAACTGAACTTCCAAGTATTTTTCCTTATTATTTGTTTCTCCAATCTACTGAGAGATAACTGAACTTCCAAG
>NW_013832793.1:0-420 GCF_000517525.1 Limulus polyphemus
CTATTGTTATTCCACTAAACACTTGTTCTATTTCTATTCCACCAAACACTTGTTCTATTGTTATTCCACTAAACACTTGTTCTATTGTTATTCCACTAAACACTTGTTCTATTGTTATTCCACTAAACCCTTGTTTTATTGCTATTCCACCAAACACTTGTTCTATTGTTATTCCACTAAACACTTGTTCTATTGTTATTCCACTAACCATATGTTCTATTGTTATTCCACTAAACATATATTCTATTGTTATTCCACTAAACACTTGTTCTATTGTTATTTCACTAAACACTTGTTCTATAGTTATTCCACTAAACACTTGTTATATTGTTATTCCACTAAACACTTGTTCTATTGTTATTCCACTAACCATATGTTCTATTGTTATTCCACTAAACATATATTCTATTGTTATTCCAC
>NW_013832794.1:0-418 GCF_000517525.1 Limulus polyphemus
AAAGGACATGCCAATCAGTGATTGTTTTACCAGCCTACGTTGATCTGATTCATTTTATAAGTTGTACTATTTCCTATAGATCATTTTCCAGACGGTTCTGCTATAATTAGTGTTTGGCGAAAAGCTTCAGCTGATATTTCCTTTGCAACAACTCAACCAACAATTGGTCCAGTTATCAACGCTATTTTCAAGTTTTAAACAACTCGACTTTCACGATCCACATATCTACAAGTGCCGATGTTTCCGTTTATCAACGTTATATTTTAAGATCTGTGCAACAACTCAGCTAACAGATTCGATGACGAGGAACCCACTTTGAGACTAATAATGGTTGGAGACGGCTTGAATGGGTAATGAAGAAAAACTTTAATATAAGCTTAACATAACTTGATGATGACAAAACCTTGTCGAAACTTTG
>NW_013832795.1:0-1169 GCF_000517525.1 Limulus polyphemus
TATGTACTAAAGTTATCAGATATGGTCAGTAACAGTGATAGTTTTAAAAAGGATATGTACTGAAGTTATCAGATATGGTCAGTAACAGTGATAGTTTTAAAGAGGATATGTACTGAAGTTATCAGATATGGTCAGTAACAGTGATAGTTTTAAAGAGGATGTGTACTGAAGTTATCAGATATGGTCAGTAACAGTGATAGTTTTAAAGAGGATGTGTACTGAAGTTATCAGATATGGTTCACTGTTACTGTTCCTCTTTAAAACTACACATACCATATCTGATAACTTCAGTTCACTGTTACTGTTGTACCGATATAACCGGTATAAGTGTTTCTAATGTGATGTATTGATAATTGTTACCGTACTAGAACCGGTATAAGTGTTTCTAAAGTGATGTATTGATAATTGTTACCGTGTCAGAACCGGTATAAGTGTTTCTAAAGTGATGTGTTGATAATTGTTACCGTACTAGAACCGGTATAAGCGTTTCAAAAGTGATGTATTAATAATTGTTACCGTGTCAGAACCGGTATAAGCGTTTCGAAAGTGATGTATTGATAATTGTTACCGTGTCAGAACCGGTATAAGTGTTTCTAAAGTGATGTATTGATAATTGTTACCGTGTCAGAACCGGTATAAGTGTTTCTAAAGTGATGTATTGATAATTGTTACCGTGTCAGAACCGGTATAAGCGTTTCGAAAGTGATGTATTAATAATTGTTACCGTGTCAGAACCGGTATAAGCGTTTCTAAAGTGATTTATTGAAAATTGTTACCGTACTAGAACCGGTATAAGCGTGTTTAAATCACTGGTTTCACTTATCTCTGTTCAACATTGCCTTGCCAGTATTTACCCAATTGATTTCAGTAGTGTCAGTTTAAAAGTTCTTGGTATTCACGGTGAATGTATGTCATAGATCTTTCTTTTATGCTAAGAACAACTACAACATGCAAGTTGTGTTGTGTTTAGTGTGATTTGTGCTGTACGTGATTACTGTTGACTGTTGTGTTTAGTGTGATTTGTACTGTACGTGACTACAACATGCAAGTTGTATTGTGTTTACTGTGATTTGTACTGTACGTGACTACCATCGACTGTTGTGTTTAGCGTGATTTGTACTGTACGTGACTACTGTTGACTGTTGTGTTTAGCGTGATTTGTACTGTAC
>NW_013832796.1:0-420 GCF_000517525.1 Limulus polyphemus
TTCTTCCACATCTTGTCTCATACCTATCCAGTAAAGTCTTTGTCGTAGGTGACTCAATGCTGTCTTAATTCCGAGATGTCCTCCTGTTAAATTATCATGGAATTGACGCAGCACAACTTCCCTTAACTTCCTCGGTACAACTGTTTGCCAAGTCGTCACTTTCCCATCTCCGTACAAGAATACCATCTTCAAGCTTTAACTGGTCCCATTGTGCCCAATAGTGCTTTGTCACAGGGCTTAGACTAGACACCTCCTCCCAAGCAGGGCGCAAAACACTTGTTTTTAGGAAATCAATTATAGGCTTCAAATCTTGGTGTTGCTCCTGTTCTGCTTTGATATTTATATTTGATTCCACTTCACCATCATCAACTTTTTCAGTCACTTTGACTTCAGCCCAATGACACCTAATTAGTTCAACTT
>NW_013832797.1:0-420 GCF_000517525.1 Limulus polyphemus
CGGGTCAAGCTAATATTTAGGAATGCGTACAAGCCAATCATAGAGTCCACCAGTGATGCTAATATTTAGGAATACATACAAACCAATCATAACGTCCACAGGTCAAGCTAATATTTAGTAATACATACAAGCCAATCATAGTATCCACGGGTCAAGCTAATGTTTAGGAATTGATACAAGCTAATCATAGTGTCCACCAGTCATGGTAATATTTAGGAATGCGTACAAGCCAATCATAGAGTCCACCAGTGATGCTAATATTTAGGAATACATACAAACCAATCATAACGTTCACAGGTCAAGCTAATATTTAGTAATACATACAAGCCAATCATAGTATCCACCAGTCAAGCTAATATTTAGGAATGCATACAAGCCAATCATAGTATCCACCGGTCAAGCAAATATTTAGGAATGCAA
>NW_013832798.1:0-548 GCF_000517525.1 Limulus polyphemus
GGGTGGGGTCCAGAAAGATGAACTGGGGTTAAAATGACCAATTACCGTTGATGTTTTGAAAAACATTCTGTTACTGGGTTGTTTCTTAGGAAAATGACAAACTTACAGCTGGTTTTCATATTTGGAAAAATATTTTGCTTCCATCATTAAGCGTGTGGGTGGTTAAAGAAAGCTCCAGAGCATTGTTCTCACCAAACTGTAAACTTAGTATACGGCAAAACCATTTTACTTTTAAACACTTTTAAAATGTATTTTACTGAGGTTTCTGTAGCAAAGGTCCAGCTAGCCTATGACGTGTTATGATAATATGAATTTATGTTGAACAATGGAAAAAATTTGTAATACTAATGACAAATGTTTCATGTCAGTACAAAACAAAGATAGTGTACAACAAGTAAAGTGACAGCAGAAAACATTAAAATATAACACTGAATTTGTGTCTGAAAGTCAAACCTGTATTTCAGACATTAATTAGAGAAAAAATAATTTTTACGAACAAAATGGCGATCAGAAGATCCTTCCTAACAACTCCGACATTTGGATCTGGA
>NW_013832799.1:0-1006 GCF_000517525.1 Limulus polyphemus
AAGACACACGATTTAGCAATATTGTGTACTCTCAATAAGAAGACACAAAATTTATCGATACTGTGTACAGTCAATAAGAAGACACAAGATTTAACGATACTGTGTACTGTCAATAAGAAGACACAAGATTTAACGATACTGTGTACTGTTCTTCTTATTGAGTATCGTTAAATCTTGTGGTGTACTGTCAGTAAGAAGATTTTATTGACAGTACACAGTATCGTTAAATCTTGTGTCTTTTTATTGACAGTCCACAGTATCGATACATCTTGTGTCTTCTTATTGACAGGACACATTATTGTTAAATCTTGTGTTTTCTTACTGACAGTACACATTATCGTCGAATATTGTCTCTTCTTATTGACAGTACACAGTATCGTTAAATCTTGTGTCTTCTTATTGACAGTACACATTATAGTTAAATCTTGTGTCTTCTTATTGACAGTACACAGTATTGATAAATTATTTGTCTTCTTATTGACAGTACATAGTATTGTTAAATCTTGAAATCTTGTGTCTAACGAGACAGTACACAGTAATTGTGTCTTCTTATTATTTAACGATACTGTGTACTGTCAATAAGAAGACACAAGATTTAACAATACTGTGTGTGTCGATAAGTAGACACAAGATTTAACGATACTGTGTACTGTCAATAAGAAGACACAAGATTTAACGATACTGTGTACTGTCATTAAGAAGACACAAGATTTAACGATACTGTGTACTTTCAATAAGAATAAACAGTATTCAACGATAATATGTACTGTCAGTATGAATACACAAGATTTAACAATAATGTGTCCTGTCAATAAGAAGACAGAAGATTTAACGATATTAAGTACTGTCAATAAGAAGACACAAGATTTAACGATACTGTGGACTGTCAATAAGAAGACACAAGATTTAACTATACTGTGTACTCTCAATAAGAAGACACAAGATTTAACAATACTGTGTACTCTAAATAAGAAGACACACGATTTAGCAATACTGTGTACTATCC
>NW_013832800.1:0-419 GCF_000517525.1 Limulus polyphemus
AGATATTGTGTTTCCTAGAACAAGTAGTTTTTAAGACATAATCATTTTAGATATTGAGTTTTCTTGGAACAAGTAGTTTTTAAGACATAATCATTTAAGATATCGAGTTTTCCTAGAACAAGTAGTTTTTTTAGGACATAATAATTTTAGATATTGAGTTTTCTTGGAACAAGTAATTTTTAAGACATAATCATTTTAGACATTGAGTTTTCCTAGAACAAGTAGTTTTTTAGGACATAATAATTTTATATATTGAGTTTTCTTGGAACAAGTAGTTTCTAAAACATAATCATTTTAGATATTGAGTTTTCCTAGAACAAGTAGTTTTTTAGGACATAATCATTTTAGATATTGAGTTTTCTTGGAACAAGTAGTTTTTAAGACATAATCATTTTAGACATTGAGTTTTCTTGGAACAA
>NW_013832801.1:0-580 GCF_000517525.1 Limulus polyphemus
GTCGTATATTACAGTATTTAATGCTGTGACTTGGTAAAATACCGCATATAACAGTAATTAATGCTGTGACTAGGTAAACTGCCGTATATAACAGTATTTAATGCTGTGACTAAGTAAAATACTGTTATATAACAGTATTTAATGCTGTGACTAGGTAAAATACCGCATATAACAGTATTTAACGCTGTTACTAGGTAAAATACTGTTACATAACACTATTTAATACTGTGACTAGGTAAAATACCGCATGTAACAGTATTTAATGCTGTGACTAGGTAAAATACCGCATATAACAGTATTTAACGCTGTTACTAGGTAAAATACTGTTACATAACACTATTTAATGCTGTGACTAGGTAAAATACCGCATATAACAGTATTTAACGCTGTTACTAGGTAAAATACTGTTACATAACACTATTTAATGCTGTGACTAGGTAAAATACCGCATATAACAGTATTTAATGCTGTGACTAGGTAAAATACCGCATATAACAGTATTTAATGCTGTGACTAGGTAAAATACCGATATAACAGTATTTAATGCTCTGACTAGGTAAAATACCGCATATAACAGTAT
>NW_013832802.1:0-420 GCF_000517525.1 Limulus polyphemus
ATGACTGGCTGCCTTCTGTCTAGTCTTACACTGCTATATTAGGGATGACTAGCACAAATAGCCATCGTGTAGCTTTGCGCGAAATTCAAAACAAACAAACAAACTTCCCAGTTTGCCCCTGAAGAAGAAAGGTCCACCTTTCGAAAGTGCTTGGGTTATAGGGTTTTTATTAATTTCTATCAAGACTTTTTGAACCTACTTGTTTTTTTAATTATCATGAATAAGTTGTTTTACGTATGTGCATTGTTGATTTGATAAAACTTAATATTTAGTAAAGGAGTTAAGTCATCATAATATTGTGCTATCATCTACAGTTTGTACTAAACGTACCTGATACCTTTTCATGTAAGTAAAAATTCTTACCATTCAGACAGATATAACTGAACATGGAAAACTATATCAGCAACAAAAAAAATCTAT
>NW_013832803.1:0-419 GCF_000517525.1 Limulus polyphemus
ACGTTTATGAAACTGTTTACTCCACTAACAGAGTTGAGCCTAGAGTATTGTTTAATATTACGTTTATGAAAACTGTTTACTCCACTAACAGAGTTGAGCCTAGAGTATTGTTTAATATTATGTTTATGAAACTGTTTACTCCACTAACAGAGTTGAGCCTAGAGTATTGTTTAATATTATGTTTATGAAAACTGTTTTTTCCACTAACAGAGTTGAGCCTAGAGTATTGTTTAATATTATGTTTATGAAAACTATTTATTCCACTAACAGAGTTGAGCCTAGAGTATTGTTTAATATTATGTTTATGAAAACTATTTACTCCACTAACAGAGTTGAGCCTAGAGTATTGTTTAATATTATGTTTATGAAACTGTTTACTCCACTAACAGAGTTGAGCCTAGAGTATTGTTTAATATTAC
>NW_013832804.1:0-420 GCF_000517525.1 Limulus polyphemus
TATGTTTTCTTTCTCTGGTTTGTTGTCAGATTATGTTCGATCTTTACTCATCGTGGTTATTACTAATAAAATGAATTTTACTTCTTAACAGATGCAAAATACTTCCGAACAGTGAATTAGTCTTCCATAATGTGAAACATTACGGAGCAAAAAAGGAAATCTACGATATAAAAAATACGCAATACTGGAAACTCGCCTTTTATTGTATTAGATTGATAATAGTCTACGATATAAAAATACGCAATACTGGAAACTCGCCTTTTATTGTATTAGATTAATAATAGTCTACGATATAAAAAATACGCAATACTGGAAACTAGTCTTTTATTGTATAAGATTAATAATAGTCTATGATATAAAAAATAAGCAATACTGGAAACTCGCCTTTTATTGTATTAGATTAATAATAGTCTACGATAT
>NW_013832805.1:0-420 GCF_000517525.1 Limulus polyphemus
TCTTCAGCAGCATCATTTGTTCTGTTTTCCACTTCGTCCCAACTGAAATGTCCTGGACCGTGATAACGCCAAAGCCTGTTGGCATCACCACTTTTGGCTTACCTCGCCGACCACATTTTATTCGGAAAGTCACGTCTGAGAGACGATCCACTATGTCATATGGGCCTTCCAATGGAGAAGACAACTTAGGAGACTTCCCTTTGGTCTTCCTGGGATTATAAAACCATACCTTGTCTCCTGGTACAAAGCTGACTTCAGTAGATCTCTTATCATAAGTTAACTTCATCGAATCAGCAGACGTCTTCAAGTTTGAACGCACTTGATGGTGAATATCATCCATCCTTTCGATAACACTTCCACAAACTCTGACACACCCTCAGGCAACTCCCCACAAGGCGGGCATCCCTTACACTTGGATCC
>NW_013832806.1:0-419 GCF_000517525.1 Limulus polyphemus
GGATCCTGAGACAGTCTGGGAGGAGGTGGTACATCGTGTGTGTTCACTGGTGCAGGATTATCGCTATTGCCCTGCAAATATATTTTGCAGAGCAAATGTGATCCGCACACGTATCTTGCCTGTTTTGTGGTATCTCGGGGCTATTTTCCCCTTACCGGAACGTTGTGCTCGCACAATCGATCGCCAGATTTTTTCCTTCTTGTGGAGTGGTAAGGCTGAACTGGTTGATCTGTTTTCTTTAACCTTGCCACTCCACAGGGGGGTCTGGGGATCCCTTGTGTGCGCTCCAGGTGTCTGTCCTTACTTCTGGCTGTAACTGTGCGTGGTTTATCTTGGGTGGGACATCCCTGTTGTCCACTCCTAAGATTCTCTCTGGGTTTGGGCATCAGGGATTTTGGCTCTGTCATTGCTCTTAACAC
>NW_013832807.1:0-419 GCF_000517525.1 Limulus polyphemus
CCCGTGCCCGGCATGGCCAGGGGGATAAGGCACTCGACTCACAATCTGAGGGTCGCGGGTTCGAATCCACATCCTACCAAACATGCTCGCCCTTTCAGCCGTGGGGGCGTTATAATGTGACAGTCAATCCCACTATTCGTTGGTAAAAGAGTAGCCCAAGAGTTGGCGGTGGGTGGTGATGACTAGCTGCCTTCCCTCTAGTCTTACACTGCTAAATTAGGGACGGCTAGGCAGATAGCCCTCGTGTAGCTTTGTGCGAACTTCCAAAAAACAAACAAACAAACATTTGTTGGCCCAATCCTGGCTGAAAGCATCTACAGCCAAAGCAAAAGGATAAGGGACTGGAGACCAAAACAGAGGCAATTTGTTGTTGAGGGATATGGCAAATGCATCAATGTGAGGTGTACCCTACTGAAGGC
>NW_013832808.1:0-420 GCF_000517525.1 Limulus polyphemus
CTAGGAACTCTATAACCAGCAACATTATGCTGTTTTACTTTTTGTTGCTTCTATGTTATTAGGAACTCTGTAACCAGCAACATCATATTGTTTTACTTATTGTTACTTCTATGTTATTAGGAACTCTGTAACCAGCAACATCATATTGTTTTACTTGTTGTGACTTATATGTTATTAGGAACTCTGTAACCAGCAACATCATATTGTTTTACTTCTTTGTTACTTCTATGTTATTAGGAACTCTATAACCAGCAACATTATGCTGTTTTACTTGTTGTTACTTCTATGTTATTAGGAACTCTATAAACAGCAACATCATATTGTTTTACTTCTTTGTGACTTCTATGTTATTAGGAACTCTATAACCAGCGACATCATATTGTTTTACTTGTTGTTACTTCTATGTTATTAGGAACTCTG
>NW_013832809.1:0-528 GCF_000517525.1 Limulus polyphemus
TATATATATAAAACGCTCACAACGTGACGGGACAACAGTGTGTGTAGGTGATGAGTAACTGAATGTATGGGGACAGAATATTGTTGCCCTCGTGAGACGTTTGTTTTAGCGCGAATGTTGAAACCAAGTGTATCGTAAAGTTATATTCAGAAATAATAAACCAGTTTTATTAAGTAAGGACTTGTGTCGCTAAAGTTTCGTCGGAACGAAGTTACGGAAAGTTAATTAACAAACGGAGACGTAACAAATTGGTGTCTGAGAGTGGGACAAAAAAAATGGAAACAAGAAGCGGCAAATCAAACTACAGCATAGCAGACTTGATGGCAGCAATACAAGAACAGCAAAAGAAACAAGAAGAACTAGAAGAGAAATTACAACAGTTGTTAGAGGAAAAGAGAAGAAACAAGAAGAGAAATTACAGTTGCAGGTTTTCTTGCAAATGCTGTAATCTCTCTTCTTGTTTCCAGTGGCAGCTCGAACAGCAAAATAAACAAGAAGAGAGATTACAGCAGTTGTTGGAGGAAAAAG
>NW_013832810.1:0-666 GCF_000517525.1 Limulus polyphemus
ATCTGATTGTATTATACGTTTAGAGAGGAGTGTTTATCTGAATGTATTATACATGTAGAGAAGAGTACTTATCTGAATGTATTATACATGTAGAGAAGAGTACTTATCTGAATGTGTTATACGTGTAGAGAAGAGTGTTTATCTGAATGTATTATACGTGTAGAGAAGAGTGCTTATCTGAATGTATTATACGTGTAGAGAAGAGTGCTCATCTGAATGTATTATACATGTAGAGAAGAGTTCTTATCTGAATGTATTATACATGTGAAGAGGAGTATTTATCTGAATGTGTTATACATGTGGAGAGGAGTATTTATCTGAATGTATTATACGTGTAGAAAGGAGTTCTTATCTGAATGTATTATACATGTAGAGAAAAGTTCTCATCTGAATGTATTATACGTGTAGAGAAGAGTGCTCATCTGAATGTATTATACATGTAGAGAAGAGTGCTTATCTGAATGTATTATACATGTAGAGAAGAGTGCTTATCTGATTGTATTATACGTGTAGAGAAGAGTTCTTATCTGAATGTATTATACATGTAGAGAAGAGTTCTCATCTGAATGTATTATACGTGTAGAGAAAGAGTGCTCATCTCAATGTATTATACATGTAGAGAAGAGTTCTCATCTGAATGTATTATACGTGTAGAGAAAAGTGCAA
>NW_013832811.1:0-531 GCF_000517525.1 Limulus polyphemus
AAGAAGACACAACTGGCTTGTTATTGATAGTACACAGTATCGTTAAATCAAGATTTAACGATACTGTATACTATCAATAACAAGCCATAAGATTTAACGACACTGTGTACTATCAATAACAGGCCACAAGATTTAACAATACTGTGTAATGTCAATAAGAAGACATAAGATTTAACAATACTGTGTACTGTCATCAAGAAGATACAAGATTTAACGATACTGTGTATAATCAATAACAAGCCATAAGATTTAACAATACTTTGTACTGTCAATGAGAAGACACAAGATTTAACAATACTGTGTACTATCAATAACAAGCCATAAGATTTAACGATACTGTGTACTATCAATCACAGGCCACAAAATTTAACGAAACTGTGTACTGTCAATAAGAAGACACAAGATTTAACAATACTATGTACTATCAAAACCAAGACAAGATTTAACAATACTGTGTACTATCAATAACAAGCCATAAGTTTTAACGATACTGTGTACTATCAATAACAGGCCACAAGATTTAACGATACT
>NW_013832812.1:0-420 GCF_000517525.1 Limulus polyphemus
CTAAAAACATAACGTACATAACTGTGGTAATACTGTTTTAGCTAAAAACATAACGTACATAACTGTGGTAATACTGTTTTATCTAAAAACATAACGTACATAATTGTGGTAATACTGTTTTATTTAAAAACATAACGTACATAACTGTGGCAATACTGTTTCAGCTAAAAACATAACGTACGTAACTGTGGTAATACTGTTTTATCTAAAAACATAACGTACATAACTGTGGTAATACTGTTTTATCTAAAAACATAACGTACGTAACTGTGCTAATAGTGTTTTATCTAAGAACATAACGTACGTAACTGTGCTAATACTGTTTTATCTAAGAACATAACGTACATAACTGTGGTAATACTGTTTCAGCTAAAAACATAACGTACATAACTGTGGTAATACTGTTTTATCTAAAAACAT
>NW_013832813.1:0-529 GCF_000517525.1 Limulus polyphemus
TTCAACACAAAGATGCCCTTCATGCAAGACTTCCAAAATGGATATCTTTTCATCAAAATTACCAGTAGTTATTTCATAATCTGTTATGAAAATTTCGGCGTAACTTACCATATAACCGTTCTATTAGTTGGTCGTTTAGTTAAGTATTGTAAATAAAGGAACAGGCTTTAAAAATTAGGTTATTCAAAAAAAACCCACCATCAAATAGTCCAGGACGTCCTATTATACATTAAAATCTAACTTTTGGATTGTTTTTACTCATAATTTGCGAAAGTTCATTTTTTTTAGCTTTTCACGGGACATAATACTTTTCGTAAATGCTATAATGTCTCACTTTTGAGTTTGCTGACGAAACAAGCACTTGCCGACATTTTTCTATTAATTTTGCGTCAAAAAAATACTTTTCTACATTTTGCAATAAAAAAATCATATTTTCACAGAAAAGCCAAGGATATAGCCCATGTTTTTTTCCTAAATTTTGAAAAAATTTATTTTTCTTCATATTTCAACACAAAGATGCCCTTGATGC
>NW_013832814.1:0-652 GCF_000517525.1 Limulus polyphemus
CATGTTAACTGGATAAGCGTTTAAAACAACAACCAAATTATCCAATCACACTCCAGAAGGTTTCACTCGTTACTAGGGTGATGTGTGTTAGGGGGGGGTACTACTAGTTAGGAATAGTCCAGATTGTTACTAGGGTGATGTGTGTTGAGGGGGGTACTACTAGTTAGGAATAGTCCAGATTGTTACTAGGGTGATGTGTGTTGAGGGAGGGTACTACTAGTTAGGAATAGTCCAGATTGTTACTAGGGTGATGTGTGTTGAGGGGGGTACTACTAGTTAGGAATAGTCCAGATTGTTACTAGGGTGATGTGTGTTGGGGGGTACTACTGGTTAGAATAGTCCAGATTAAACAGTTAACTTGTACTACATGCGTTTATGAATGAAAAACAATATTTCGTTACTTACCTCCTTGACGTTTTTTTATTAACTAACCTATGAAGAATACATTTAGACAATAAGTAGTCCAATGCGAGCGCCACCTCACAGAGATACAGACACACTCGAGTTTCGCTAAATTGGCCTTCTTGCTGTATATGGTAACGCAGGTCGCCTCCTAGTAAAAGATCTACCACCATAAACATGTCCTCTTCATCCTGGAAAACACGCAGATGTTAGTACTACATTTACACACACACAAGTATTTGTTATATGT
>NW_013832815.1:0-419 GCF_000517525.1 Limulus polyphemus
AAAGAATTCTGTTTTTAATGGTACAGAAAAACAAGTTTAATTACAAAGTAAATAAACAGGTTATTAGAATCAGGCCACTTTGTTTAATAGTTAATTTTTTTTTTCACGTGGTTGAAGCTTATATTAAAAACTTAATAAAATTGCAAGTGAAAAGACGAGGAAAACTAGAATGTACTTTTTTATACGGATAAAAGACTCTCGTCTTTATAAGAAAAACAATTTGTTTTTTTTTTAATAAAATCACATGCCCTACAGCGGCATGTCTGCGGACTTACAACGCTAGAAACTGGGTTTCGATACCCGTGGTGAGCAGAGCACAGATAGCCCATTGTGTAGCTTTGTGCTTAACTTCAAACAAACAAACAATAAAATCACATTGGGCTATCTGCTGTGTCCGTCGCATGGATTCGAACCCAGAA
>NW_013832816.1:0-781 GCF_000517525.1 Limulus polyphemus
ATTGTTCATCGAAATAGTATTTTAAATATCTTCTCAATAGGTCATCAGAACTTTACAATACTGTACAGTGTTTCCTTTTATAACAATATCTATGTAATGACTGAGTCACAAGTTCTGGGAATGTCTGTAAATATCATAGCAAATAGTTTTAATTTCTTGTTCTTCTTTCTTTTGCTTTTTTTATTACATTATAACTCAAAAACCAAAATAGTGGTGTCAACCAGTTTCACTGAGGTGACATAGTTTCAGACGGAGTATCCGCTTTTATAAGTATTATTAACTGGTAGTGATTTTAAAGAAATCACAATTTAAGCCTAAACGATGTTATCATTATTCCTTGAAGTTAGCTTTCTTACAGATATCTGATGTTCCTATAAAAAGCTTAAGTACAGGGTAAAATAGGAATTACTAACCAATAATAAAATAAACAATAAATATTACAGTTGGAACCTCGTTGTATTTAGAACTTGTTATAAATACAACCTTCCTATGTCTATTGAAACACTGCATTAAGAAAACAAGTAAAAAAAAAACATCTTAAAAAACGAAAGTTAATGTAGAGATGGCTAATATCAATCCTTCAAAAACAATGTAAACCAGATATTAGGGGTGACATTTGCACCATCTTTACATAATAACACAGATAAGAACTAACATATAGTAATATGTATTCCATCAAAATTGAGTTTAATTTATCCTATTTTTGTCTATTAACATGCTACTACACTGTGTGTCCGTGCTATTATGTAGGGATGATGCAACTGCCATCTCTACATTTACT
>NW_013832817.1:0-420 GCF_000517525.1 Limulus polyphemus
TATAAAACAACAATAAATGTCTTATCCCCTTTGACTTAAGAAATAGCTTTTTTAAATAAAACAAATGTCCATATCCCCTTCCACTGAAGAAGAACCTGAATTATATAAAACAACAATAAATGTCTTATCCCCCTTTGACTTAAGAAATAGCTTTTTTAAATAAAACAAATGTCCATATCCCCTTCCACTGAAGAAGAACCTGAATTATATAAAACAACAATAAATGTCTTACCCCCTTTGACTTAAGAAATAGCTGTCTTAAATATAAAAAAATAAATGTCCATATCCCCTTCCACTGAAGAAGAACCTGAATTATATAAAACAACAATAAAGGTCTTATCCCCTTTGACTTAAGATATAGCTATTTTAAATAAAACAAATGTCCATATCCCCTTCCACTGAAGAAGAACCTGAATTATA
>NW_013832818.1:0-420 GCF_000517525.1 Limulus polyphemus
CATTGACATCAGTAGGAGATATAGAAAGCATTTAGTGACCGTCATTGACATCAGTAGAAGATAGAGCAAGCATTTAGTGACCGTCATTGACATCAGTAGAAGATATAGTAAGCATTTATTGACCGTCATTGACATCAGTAGAAGATATAGCAAGCATTTATTGACCGTCATTCATATCAGTAGGAGATATAGCAAGCATTTAGTGACCGTCATGGACATCAGTAGAAGATATATCAAGCATTTAGTGACCGTCATTGACATCAGTAGGAGATATAGAAAGCATTTAGTGACCGTCATGGACATCAGTAGGTGATATAGCAAGCATTTAGTGACCGTCGTTGACATCAGTAGGAGATATAGCAAGCATTTATTGACCGTCATTCATATCAGTAGGAGATATAGCAAGCATTTAGTGACCGT
>NW_013832819.1:0-420 GCF_000517525.1 Limulus polyphemus
CATTGGCTGAATCTTCTTCCAATGATTCACATCTTTTTCGTTATTTATTGTTGTTATACAGTCCAAATATTTCGTAACTGGTCCATTAAGTTATTTACCACACGATTGTCTTGACGTTTCGTACACAGTAGTTAGTTCGCTGGAAATTGTTTCTTCCTGTGTTAAAAATATGAATACCGTTGTTTCCTATGTATATAAACTGAAAATACCATATAATCATTTTACTAAACGTTGTTTTGTTCGTTTATATTAAACTTTTTTAGCTCTGAGTCACATCTTTAAGTGTGTATCCTAAGATGTCTACTGAACAATAAAGTAACACTACAGTTGTTAACATAAGAAGCCGAAATATTGGGGAAGAAACAGGAAAACAAGTATTATTAAGAAAACTTATTTGGAACGCATATACAGTAGTAGTGG
>NW_013832820.1:0-420 GCF_000517525.1 Limulus polyphemus
ACCTAGACTGGTAGGTTTAATCATATGTCTTTGTCAATCAAAACTTAGTGCTCGATAATAAGTTACCTAGACTTTTAGGTTTAATCATATGTCTCTGTCAGTCAAACTTAATGCTAGATAATAAGTTACCTTGACTGGTAGGTTTAATCATATGTCTCTGTCAGTCAAACTTTGTGCTCGATAATAAGTTACCTAGACTGGTAGGTTTAATCATATGTCTTTGTCAATCAAAACTTAGTGCCTGATAATAAGTTACCTAGACTGGTAGGTTTAATCATATGTCTTTGCCAATCAAAACTTAGTGCTCGATAATAAGTTACCTAGACTGGTAGATTTAGTCATATGTCTCTGTCAGTCAAACTTAATGCTAGATAATAAGTTCCCTTGACTGGTAGGTTTAATCATATGTCTCTGTCAGTC
>NW_013832821.1:0-420 GCF_000517525.1 Limulus polyphemus
TATATATGTATACATTATGTAGTGGAAAAAGAGAAGTCTTAGCATTAATTGCTTAACACAACTTATAACAACACTACAACTTATAACTGAAACAACAATACAACTTATAACTGAAGCAGTAATACAACTTATAACTTAAACAATAATACAACTTATAACTGAAAACATCAATACAACTTATAACTGAAGCAGTAATACAACTTATAACTTAAACAATAATACAACTTATAACTGAAACAACAATACAACTTATAACTTAAACAATAAACAACTTATAACTGAAACAGTAATACAATTTATACCTGAAACAACAATACAACTTATAACTTAAACAATAATACAACTTATAACTGAAACAACAATACAACTTGTAACTTAAACAGTAATACAACTTATAACTTAAACAACAATACAACTTGT
>NW_013832822.1:0-530 GCF_000517525.1 Limulus polyphemus
TGTCACATAGACACTGTGTGTGCTTGGCATTTTTATACCTAGCTGTTGGGACTTTCAAGATGGGGGTTGATGGACGTCGCTCAACACCAACCACTACTGGTCTCCTTGAGGCCGACTTGTTGGTAATATTCCTCCTACACTGGCTCCTCAAATGTCCGTGCTTCCCACAGTTCCAACAGCCTTCCTTGATTGCAACCTTTACTGCTGTATCATCTCCCCTGTTTTGAAGTTGCCAACATTGAGCTCTCTTGTGCCCAGGTTTGTTACAGTGCCAGCAAAGTCCCTCAAACTTCTCTGAAAGCTGACCTTTTCTGGCCTTGAATCCAGATGTTTATTTTCTTTTCCGCCAACACTGCTGTAGTCTCTCTTCTTGTTCATTTTTTCTCCTCCAACCACCGCTGTAGTCTCTCTTCTTGTTTCTTTTCTTTTCCTCCAACAACTGCTGTAATCTCGCTTGTTTATTTTGTTGTTCCAGCTGCCACTGTTGCAGGTTTTCTTGCAACTGCTGTTGTCTCTCTTCTTGTTTATTT
>NW_013832823.1:0-420 GCF_000517525.1 Limulus polyphemus
TTTTACACTGCTCATACCTCCCTCGTGTAGCTTTGCGCGAAATTGAAAAAGCAAACAAACAATATAGATTAATTTACTGTAATCCTGCCTAAAACAAATTTTAAGTGCCACGGCTATTGAGGATTCGATCTTGTTCACTATGGAACACAGCAAATTATATATTTTCTAATAATTTAAAGAGTCAATGCATAATTATCGAGAGTTTTACATTTCAAGCCATTTCATTGAGTTTTCCTGCTTTTAAGAGCTTCATTATAAAATAGTAAACTTCAAAGTTTGACCTTACAACTAAAGCCAGATCCATGCTGTTCTAAACTATTTTATAAGGCTAAATTGAACCTTTCATTACTTTACAAGAGTTGGCCCGGCATGGCCAGCTGGTTAGGGCGCTCGACCCGTAATCTGCGGGTCGTGGGTTCG
>NW_013832824.1:0-420 GCF_000517525.1 Limulus polyphemus
TTCTATAATAATAATACAAAATAATTCTAATTACAGATGCTGAAATCTTGTTATATTATAATATAATCTTGTTATATTATAATATAATATAATCTTGTTATATTATAATCGGTATGCCTTATATAGGGCCCGGCATGGCCAGGTGGTTAGGGCGCTCGACTCGCAATCTGTGGGTCGCGGGCTCGAATCCCCCTCACACCAAACATGCTCGCCCTTTCAGCCGTGGGGGCGTTATAACGTGACGGTCAATCCCACTATTCGTTGGTAAAAGAGTAGCCCAAGAGTTGGCGGTGGTTGGTGATGACTAGCTGACTTCCCTCTAGCCTTACACAAAAGGTGGATATAAATATTCTTTATTAACCATTCAGTTCAATAACATTAAAATATTTAAGTTTTCAAAAAGCTTTAATGTTAGGTCCC
>NW_013832825.1:0-420 GCF_000517525.1 Limulus polyphemus
AAATTTGGGTCTTCGTTTAGCTTTTCAAGTAGTACCATCACTCAAATTGAAAGTAGTACCATGATTAAAATTTAAAATAGTACCATCACTCAAATTGAAAGTAGTACCATGATTAAAATTTAAAATAGTACCATCACTCAAATTGAAAGTAGTACTGTACCATCACTAATATTGAATGTAGTACCATCACTGAAGTTGAAAGTAGTACCATCACTCAAATTGAAAATAGTACTGTACCATCACTCATATTGAAAGTAGTACCATCACTGAAGTTAAAAGTAGTACCATCACTTAAGTTGAAAGTAGTACCATCATTCAAATTAGATAGTAGTATCATCATTCAAATTGAAAGTAGTACCATCACTCAAATTAAAAGTAGAACCATCACTCAAATTAAATAGTAGTATCATCACTCAAATT
>NW_013832826.1:0-583 GCF_000517525.1 Limulus polyphemus
TAAATCAGAAGTATCCACCTTATGTGTTTGTTAGTTGTGTACTGTGTTACTATGGTAAATCAGAAGTATCCACTTTGTTTGGTTAGTGATGTACTGTGTTACTATGGTAATTCAGAAGTATCCACCTTATCTGGTTGTTAGTGATGTACTGTGTTACTATGGATGTTACTATGGTAAGTCAGAAGTATCCACCTTATCTGGTTCTTGGTGATGTACTGTGTTGCTATGGTAAATCAGAAGTATCCACTTTGTTTGGTTAGTGGTGTACTATGTTACTATGGTAAGTCAGAAGTATCCACCTTATCTGGTTGTTAGTTGTGTACTATGTTACTATGGTAAATCAGAAGTATCCACTTTGTTTGGTTAGGGGGGTACTGTGTTACTATGGTAAATCAGAAGTGTCCACTTTGTTTGGTTAGTGATGCACTGTGTTACTATGGTAAATCAGAAGTATCCACTTTGTTTGGTTAGTGGTGTACTGTGTTACTGTGGTAAATCAGAAGTATCCACTTTGTTTGGTTAGTGGTGTACTATGTTACTATGATAAGTCAGAAGTATCCACTTTGTTTGGTTAGTGATTTAC
>NW_013832827.1:0-419 GCF_000517525.1 Limulus polyphemus
GACTAGCTATTATCATCAATATACAGTGCAATGATATGTTTAAAACTAATAAACTTAAATACATACATACCTTTTATCTCATTGTTCAATAATCCTAAAATATCTTCTTTGGATCATATGCATGATTTCACATCTTTGCCTTTTCACTTAGTATATTTTTAATGTTTATTTTCCTTTCCAGTTCTTTATCTTTTATTATTTATGCTGACACACTTCAACAGGTGCCCACAGGTAATATAACATTATCATTGGCATAGATGGTTTAGTCTTCAGCAAAATTTACTGCATTCGCTTAGTTAGATAATAACTTGTGATATAAAATGTCTAAAAAATCATTAAACCTTTCAAATATGAAATTTAAAACACAAATAATACATAATTAACTAAAATTAAAAGTAAGACTTAAATTCAATTTAACT
>NW_013832828.1:0-1000 GCF_000517525.1 Limulus polyphemus
ACTGTTGTTAGTTACATCGACACACATTTACTGTTTTTAGTTACTCACATCTACACACATTTACTGTTTTTAGTTACTCACATCTACACACATTTACTGTTGTTGGTTGTTTACATCTACACACAATTAGTGTTGTTAGTTACATCTACACACAATTATTGATGTTAGTCACTTACATCTACACAATTACTGTTGCTAGTTACTTACATCTACACACTTACTGTTGTTAGTTACTTACATCTACACACAATTAGTGATGTTAGATACTTACATCTACACACATTTATTGTTTTTAGAAATGTAAGTAACTAAAAACAATAAATGTGTGAAGATGTAAGTAACTAACAACAGTAAGTGTGTAGATGTAAGTAACTAACATCAGTAATTATGTGTAGATGTAAATAACTATAAACAGTAATTGTGTGTAGATGTAAACAACAGTAAGTGTGCAGATGTAAGTATCTAACTACAGTAATTGTGTGCAGATGTAAGTATCTAACTACAGTAATTGTGTGCAGATGTAAGTATCTAGCAACAGTAAATGTGTGTGTATGTAAGTTACTAAAAACAGTAAATGTGTATAGATGTAAGTAACTAACATCAGTAATTGTGTGTAGATGTAACTAGCTACAGTAAGTGTGTAGATGAATGTATCTAACAACAGTAATTGTTTGTAGATGTAAGTAACTAACATCAGTAATTGTGTATAGATGTAAATGTAAGTAACTAACATCAGTAATTGTGTGTAGATGTAAGTAACTAACATCAGTAATTGTGTGTAGATGTAACTAGCTACAGTAAATGTGTAGATGTAAGTAACTAACATCAGTCCAACACACTGTTGTTAGTTACTTACATCTACACACAGTTACTCATGTTAGTTACTTACTTACATGTACACACAATTACTGTTGTTAGATACATACATCTACACACAATAACTGATGTTAGTTACTTACATCGACACAATTACTGTAGTTAGATACTTACATCTGCACAC
>NW_013832829.1:0-419 GCF_000517525.1 Limulus polyphemus
CCCTAAAACCTACCTAAAAGTAATTACTTAAACGTTTTTTTTCACTAATTCCTTATAGTTTATATGTTATTTTCTTACCCTAATCTCAAAACCAGATCGGTCAATTCGACCGACCTCGTAACCAAAAAAATTGAAATAAACCTAAATTAACCTTCTTTTCTTTCTAGTATGACTTCAGCTTGTAACCTAAAACTACATTTGTTTATCCTAAGTAGCTCTAAGTTCGTAACATTATACATCTATTTATAATTAAATTTTATTGTTTTATTGCCCTTTGAACCGTGTATAGTCGCTATCCGTGCTATTATAAGTTGTAAATCACTCGCTATCGAATTACATTACCAACGAGCTGCTCGTGTGTGTTCTTCGTGAACCATTTTAATTTATTATTATTATTACTTATTTTACCTATTCTAGTC
>NW_013832830.1:0-420 GCF_000517525.1 Limulus polyphemus
ACAACAACTCCACGAATACCTAGATGTAACTCTAGTTACCGAATTTATAACCACCATACTCATCTTTAGCCTTACTTGGTACAACTTCTCCATGAACACCTAGATGTAACTCTAGTTACGGAATTTATAAACACCATACTCATCTTTAGCCTTACTTGGTACAACTACTCCAGGAACACTTAGGTTTAACTCTAGTAATCGAATTCGTAACCAACATACTCATCTTTAGCGTTATTTGGTACAACAACTCCACGAACACCTAGGTGTAACTCTAGTTACTGAATTTGTACCACCATACTCATCTGAAGCGTTATTTGGTACAACAACTCCACGAATACCTAGATGTAACTCTAGTTACCGAATTTATAACAACCATACTCATCTTTAGCGTTATTTGGTAAAAATAACTCCACGAACAAC
>NW_013832831.1:0-420 GCF_000517525.1 Limulus polyphemus
TGAGTCGAGCACCCTAACCACGTGGCCACTATGCTCGGGTATGGAAAAACTACGATTCGTAACGCCTTTCAGTTGATGTCTTATTGAAAACATTTGTGGATAAGAAGTATTGGGACAAACGCTGGGAGTGAAAACACATTCACATACATAATCATTGTTAAAAACGCTGGGAGTGTCTAATACTTCCAATATGAAAACATGGGACAAACACTGGGAGTGAAAACACATTCACATACATAATCATTGGGACAAAGGCTGGGAGTGTCTAATACTTCCAATATGAAAACACATTCACTGGGAGTGTCTAATACATTCACGTACATAATCACCTTGAAATGAATCATTTTCACTTATGGTACAGTCTTGGCCAAAATGTTAACACGGTGTCCTATATTGATGATATTGTCTACATACATGGAG
>NW_013832832.1:0-420 GCF_000517525.1 Limulus polyphemus
TTCTTAAAAGTCTCCACTTTCAATTTGTGTCTTTAACTCTTCTAATACTAAGAAACTGCATATAAATCTCCACTTTCAATTTGTGTCTTTAACTCTTCTAATACTGAGAAACTGCTTATAAATCTCCACTTTCCGTTTGTATCTTTAACCAGTCTAATACCGAGAAGGGCCCGGCATGGCCAGGTGGCTAAGGCACTCGACTCCCAATCTGAGGGTCGCGGGTTCGAATCCCCGTCCCATCAAACATGCTCGCTCTTTCAGCCGTGGGGGCGTTATAATGTGACGGTCAATCCCACTATTCGCTAGTAAAAGAGTAGCCCAAGAGTTGGCGGTGGGTGGTGATGATTAGCTGCCTTCCATCTAGTCTTACGCTGCTAAATTAGGGACGGCTAGCGCAGATAGCCCTCGTGTAGCTTTGCG
>NW_013832833.1:0-420 GCF_000517525.1 Limulus polyphemus
ACTGGTCTATATTAATGTGATACTAAAGGTACTAGACTGGTCTATGTTAATGTGATATTAAAGGTACTATACTGGTCTATATTAATGTGACACTAAAGGTATTAGACTGGTCTATATTAATGTGATGCTAAAGGTACTAGATCGGGTTATATTAATGTGATATTAAAGGTACTAGACTGGTCTATGTTAATGTGATACTAAAGGTACTAGACTGATCTATGTTAATGTGATATTAAAGGTACTATACTGGTCTATACTAATGTGATACTAAAGGTACTAGATCGGGTTATATTAATGTGATATTAAAGGTACTAGACTGGTCTATGTTAATGTGATACTAAAGGTACTAGACTGATCTATGTTAATGTGATATTAAAGGTACTACACCGGGTTATATTAATGTAATACTAAACGTACTAT
>NW_013832834.1:0-420 GCF_000517525.1 Limulus polyphemus
CGTTTATGTTTAATGCTCAATATTCATGTTGATTTGTTAGAAACGTTTAATTTTTGATTCTTTATTTTTTGATAACTTCGGTGATATAACAGCAAAATAGTTTAATTCAGAAGTTTTATGACATTGAGTTGTAGCCAAAAGCGAAATAAAATTTACCAAGTAATGTTTCAGCTAAGCCTTACGTTACGCTTATGTAATAAATTGAACTACAAATAGGCCTACTATTACTAACGTAATAGTGTTTCAGCTAAGTCTTACGTTACGTTTATGTATTAGGCCTAATGCTTAAATCAGACGACAAATAGGCCTACTATTACTAACGTTATAGAGTCAGTGTTTAAAAAGTTTTAAGTGGTGAATGAATATTAGTTAATAAATATTCGTTCGGAGTTTTAACACGTATATTATCTACTTGGTATT
>NW_013832835.1:0-421 GCF_000517525.1 Limulus polyphemus
GGAAATAAAAACATTAATTATGCAATTTTCTAATAAAATACACAATTTGAAAACGTGTAAGACATCGAAAGGACTTCTTGATAATAACGTTTCACATTTTAAGACAAACTAAGCTGTTAAAAAATTTTAGTTATTAAATGTGTAGTGTTTTGAGATATTTTTTACTTACACCGTTATCCTATACACACACACACACATATATATATATATATATATTGGAGGGTCAATAATATTCAGTTAATGTTATACATTTATTCTTGCAAATTATTCCTCCGACAAGATGTTTAATATAGCAAAAACAAATGTGAAATATAAGTCGAATGGCAGATCGATCTTCGCATTCAAATTTTAAATATTTGTTGAATAACTTTACGAAACACTTGAATTAAGCGTGTCCAAGGCATACCCTTCTTAAATACTA
>NW_013832836.1:0-420 GCF_000517525.1 Limulus polyphemus
TTTAAATACTGTGTACTATCAATAAGAACACCCAAGATTCAACGATAATGTGTACTGTCAGTAAGAAAACACAAGATTTAACAATAATGTGTCCTGTCAATAAGAAGACACAAGTTTTAACGATACTGTGCACTGTCAATAAGAAGACTCAAGATTTAACGATACTGTGTATTGTCAATAAGAGGACACACGATTTAACAATACTGTGAACTGTCAATAAGAAGACATAAGATTTAAAGATACTGTGTACTGTCAATAAGAAGACACAAGATTTAACGATACTGTGTACTGTCAATAAGAAGACACAATATTCAACGATAATGTGTTCTGTCAGTAAGAAAACACAAGATTTAACAATAATTTGTCCTGTCAATAAGAAGACACAAGATTTAACGATACTGTGTACTGTCAATAAGAAGA
>NW_013832837.1:0-1052 GCF_000517525.1 Limulus polyphemus
AATAGTATTCACCCCCAGTGCATTTTCAGTGGGGGCGTTATAATGTAAAGGTAAATCCCACTATTCGTTAGTAAAAGAGTATCCCAAGAGTTGGCAGTGGGTGGTGTTGACTAGCTGACTTCCATTTAATTTATCACTGTTAAATTAGGGATAGATAACTCAGATAGTCCTCGAATAGCCTTGCGCGAAATTTAAAACAAACAAATTTTTGCTTATTTACAACCCTCAGTATAAAGAATTAACCAAGAAAAACAAACAAAAAACTGTACAAAATCACCCATTTTCTAGGTAACTTACATGGACTACTCCAGGAGTAGTTAGTAGGATTAACTGAAGTAAGAATGGTGTTATTGGACCGTAGGTAACTTACATGGACTACTCCAGCAGTAGTTAGTAGGATTAACTGAAGTAAGAATGGTGTACTCTCTTATTTAATCAAGCATCCATATTACTAACACAATATATAAGTATCGTCGAAATATTACGAACTCTCTCCAGGCAAAAGACACATTTTGAGTTCAAGATTATTGTAACAGACCACAATGAAAACTGTCAGGTCAAACTTAGAACATAAATGGCCAGATAATTAATCGTACAATTATCGACTGACTTCCATCGACTTTTTAAAAAATATTTTTTTCTAAACTGATTACGCCCCAAGTTGCTTATGGGTCTATAACTTTGTTTGTTATACGGTCCAATAACCGGGTACGTTTGTTAGAAGTTTCTCTTACCAAAAAATAGTTCTACCTTAAGACAATATGTCTATTTATTTATTATTGTCGTATTAAATTACTGTACAAATTAATGTATGTGTCGTTTCAGTGACGGGATTGGACGCACTGGAACGTACTGTGTAATTGACATGGTTCTGAACAGGATGGCCAAAGGTAAGTGTCGTTGTAACAGTTAAAATGGAACGCACACAGCACTAAGATGGTGATTGTTGAGTCAGTACTCTGTGAAGCTTGTGATTAATCATTGGCCCAGTATGGGTGTTTGGCAATTTCTGTTTAATTTCTTAAGTTAAACAAATAACTATTAGAAGCAAA
>NW_013832838.1:0-418 GCF_000517525.1 Limulus polyphemus
TATAACTTGTGTACACTATTGAGCATATTGGCTTACATTACGGACGTGTTAGTGCAAAGTTATTCCATGGGCTAAATGCGGGGTGTCCACTGCGAGGATGGGATCCAGAATTGTAGCTTTATAGTACTCAAACATACCGCTGATCCACTGTGGGACTACTATGACGCGCAAGCTAAAAGCGTTGCCCATATCGTACAATGCATTCTTTGTGTAATTCTAAGTTTTCCACCATTAACTAGTGACTTTAAAAGGGAGAAACATAAAGCTAAAAAAGAAAGTTTGTCAATTTGATCTTCGTAACATACAAGTCACAATCCAAAGTTTGTCAATTTGATCTTCGTAACATACAAGCCACAATCCAAAGTTTGTCAATTTGATCTTTGTAACATACAAGCCACAATCCAAAGTTTGTCAATTT
>NW_013832839.1:0-420 GCF_000517525.1 Limulus polyphemus
GTATCAGTCAGGACACTTCCATCAAATGATACGATCTGTCATGTGAATCTACTCTGTTAGTATCAGCCAGGACACTTCCATCAAATGATATGATAGGTCATGTGGATTTACTTTATCAGTATCGGTCAGTACACTTCCATCAAATGACATGATAGGTCATGTGGATATACTCTATTAGTATCGGTCAGTACACTTCCATCAAATGATACGATCTGTCATGTGGATTTACTCTGTTAGTATCAGCCAGGACACATCCATCAAATGATATGATTGGTCGTGTGGAGTTACTCTGTTAGTATCAGTCAGGACACTTCTATCAAATGATATGATTGGTCATGTGAATCTACTCTGTTAGTATCAGCCAGGACACTTCCATCAAATGATACGATCTGTCATGTGGATTTACTTTATCAGTATCGG
>NW_013832840.1:0-417 GCF_000517525.1 Limulus polyphemus
GTATGTTTTATAGTAATACCTGGCTTACAGACAAGTTATTTTATATCTAGTTAGGTATGTTTTATAGTAATACCTGGCTTACAGACAAGTTCTTTTATATCTAGTTAGGTATGTTTTATAGTAATACCTGGCTTACAGACAGGTTCTTTGATATCTAGTTAGGTATGTTTTATAGTCATACCTGGCTTACAGACAAGTTCTTTTATATCTAGTTAGGTATGTTTTATAGTAATACCTGGCTTACAGACAAGTTCTTTTATATCTAGTTAGGTATGTTTTATAGTAATACCTGGCTTACAGACAAGTTCTTTGATATCTAGTCAGGTATGTTTATAGTAATGTCTGGCTTACAGACAAGTTCTTTGATATCTAGTTAGGTATGTTTATAGTAATACCTGGCTTACAGACAAGTTCTTT
>NW_013832841.1:0-420 GCF_000517525.1 Limulus polyphemus
AGTATCAATGTGAAACAATGTGTGTAGAACAATGTAGAAGTATGAATGTAAAACAATGTAGGAGTATTAGTGTAAAACAATGTAGAAGTATCAATGTGAAACAATGTGTGTAGAACAATGTAGAGGTATGAATGTAAAACGGTGTAGAAGAATATGTGTAGAACAATGTAGAAGTATCAGTGTAAAACAATGTAGAAGTATCTGTGTAGAACAATAAAGAACTATGAATGTAAAACAATGTAGTAATATGAGTGTAGAACAATGTAGGAGTATCTGTGTAGAACAATAAAGAACTATGAATATAAAACAATGTAGTAATATGAGTGTAGAACAATGTAGGAGTATGAATGTGAAACAATGTAGAAGTATGAATGTAAAACAATGTAGGAGTATTAGTGTAAAACAATGTAGAAGCATCAG
>NW_013832842.1:0-421 GCF_000517525.1 Limulus polyphemus
GTGTATCTGGATGATGTCATTTTGTTTGCAGCAACATTTAATGAGGAAGTATCCCGGCTAGAGGAAGTGTTCACACATTTGAAGGCAGCAAACTTCAATCTCCATCCCAAGAAATGCCACTTGTTCCAGAAAGAGGTGCTTTACTTGGGTCACATCGTAAGTAAGCATGGTATGCAAATTGATCCTGACAAGGTGAAAGTAGTGCATGATTGGCCAAAACCAGACAATGTGGGAGAGTTAAGAAGTTTCTTGGGACTCTGTAGATATTATCGGAAGTTTGTGAAGGACTTTGCAACTATTGCTGCTCTACTACATGATTTGACAAAAAAAAAGGCCAGAAGTTCGAATGGACAGTTTCTTGCCAGCATGCTTTCAAGACATGGACAGAAAAATTGGCCTCAGCTCCACTTTTAAAGCTTCC
>NW_013832843.1:0-420 GCF_000517525.1 Limulus polyphemus
GTACCAAGTAAGGCTAAAGATCTGTATGGTGGTTTTGAATTCGGTAACTAGAGTTACACCTAGGTATTCGTGGAGTTGTTGTACCAAATAACGATAAAGATGAGTATGGTAGTTATAAATTCGGTAACTATAGTTACACCTAGGTGTTCAAGGAGTTGTTGTACCAAATAACGCTAAAGAAGAGTGTGGTGGTTATGAATTCGGTACCTATAGTTACACCTAGGTGTTCGTGGAGTTGTTGTACCAAGTAAGGCTAAGATGAGTATTGTGGTTACAAATTCGGTAACTATAGTTACACCTAGGTTTTCGTGGAGTTGTTGTACCAAATAACGCTAAAGACGAGTAGGGTGGTTATAAATTCGGTAACTAGAGTTACACCTAGGTGTTCCTGGAGTTGTTGTACCAAATAACGCTAAACAT
>NW_013832844.1:0-421 GCF_000517525.1 Limulus polyphemus
ATAAATGACTCCATATTGCACTCGACATCTACATAAATCACTCCAATCAATTACCAATAAAGGCTGTCATATTGCACTCGTCATCTTCATAAATGACTCCAATTAACTACCAATAAAGGCTGTCATATTGCACTCGACATCTACATAAATGACTCCAATTAACCACCATTAAAGGATGTCATAATGCACTCGACATCTACATAAATGACTCCAATCAACTACCAATAAAGGCTGTCATATTGCACTCGAGATCTACATAAATGACTCCAATCAACTACCAATAAAGGCTGTCATATTGCTCTCGACATCTACATAAATGACTCCATATTGCACTCAACATCTACATAAATGACTCCAATTAACTACCAATAAAGTCTGTCATATTGCACTCGACATCTACATAAATGACTCTAATCAACTA
>NW_013832845.1:0-434 GCF_000517525.1 Limulus polyphemus
AACGCATAGTTAGGAGTGAAATGTCTTAGTCTCATATCCACACAGTATATTAGTGTGTTATAACGCATAGTTAGGAGTGAAATGTCTTAGTCTCATATCCACACAGTATATTAGTGTGTTATAACGCATAGTTAGGAGTGAAATGTTTCATTCTCATATCCACACAGTATATTAGTGTGTTATAAAGCATAGTTAGGAGTGAAATGTCTTAGTCTCATATCCACACAGTATATTAGTTTGTTATAACGCATAGTTAGGAGTGAAATGTTTCATTCTCATCTCCACACAGTATATTAGTGTGTTATAACGCATAGTTAAGAGTGAAATGTTTCATTCTCATATCCACACAGTATATTAGTGTGTTATAATGCATAGTTAGGAGTGAAATGTCTTAGTCTCATATCCACACAGTATATTAGTTTGTTATAACGCAT
>NW_013832846.1:0-420 GCF_000517525.1 Limulus polyphemus
TCTCTTTCTATAATGCGGTAAATCTTTACTGTTAGTGTTTGAAAACCTATTTCTATAATGCGGGAAATTGTAACTATTAGGGTTTGAAAACCTCTTTCTATAATGCGGTAAATATTTACTGTTAGTGTTTGAAAACTTCTTTCTATAATGCGGTAAATCTTTACTGTTAGGGTTTGAAAACCTCTTTCTATAATGCGGTAAATCTTTACTGTTAGTGTTTGAAAACCTATTTCTATAATGCGGTAAATTGTAACTATTAGGGTTTGAAAACCTCTTTCTATAATGCGGTAAATATTTACTGTTAGTGTTTGAAAACTTCTTTCTATAATGCGGTAAATTGTAACTATTAGGGTTTGAAAACCTCTTTCTATAATGCGGTAAATCTTTACTGTTAGTGTTTGAAAACCTCTTTCTATAATG
>NW_013832847.1:0-420 GCF_000517525.1 Limulus polyphemus
TCAGTGAATATATAACCAAGGTGTTACTCATCAGTGAATATATAACCAAAGTGTTACTCATCAGTGAATATATAACCAAAGTGTTACACATCAGTGAATATAATACCAAAGTGTTACACATCAGTGAATATAATACCAAAATGTTACTCATCAATGAATATATAACCAAAGTGTTACACATCAGTGAATATAATACCAAAGTGTTACTCATCAGTGAATATAATATCAAAATGTCACTCATCAATGAATAAATAATCAAAGTGTTACTCATCAGTGAATATATAACCAAGGTGTTACTCATCAATGAATATATAACCAAAGTGTTACACATCAGTGAATATAATACCAAAGTGTTACTCATCAGTGAATATAATATCAAAATGTCACTCATCAATGAATAAATAATCAAAGTGTTACTCA
>NW_013832848.1:0-421 GCF_000517525.1 Limulus polyphemus
CAAAGCTACAGGTGATGACTACCATAAATCAAACAAAGCTACAGGTTGATGACTACCATAACTCAAACAAAGCTACAGGTGATGTTACCATAACTCAAACAAAGCTACAGGTGATGACTACCATAACTGAAACAAAGCTACAGGTGATGAATACCATAACTGAAACAAAGCTACAGGTGATGACTACCATAACTGAAACAAAGCTACAGGTGAAGACTACCATAACTCAAACAAAGATACAGGTTGAATACTACCATAAGTCAAACAAAGCTACAGGTTGATGACTACCATAACTCAAACAAAGCTACAGGTTGATGGCTACCATAACTCAAACAAATCTACAGGTTGATGACTACCATAACTCAAATAAAGCTACAGGTTGATGGCTACCATAACTCAAACAAATCTACAGGTTGATGAC
>NW_013832849.1:0-438 GCF_000517525.1 Limulus polyphemus
CCTAACATTTATTCCAGATACACTTAACACATAACATTTATTCCAGATACACTTAACACAATAGCATGTACTCCAGATACACTTAACACATAACATTTATTTCAGATACACTTAACACCTAACACTTATTCCAGATACACTTAACACCTAACATTTATTCCAGATACACTTAACACATAACATTTATTCCAGATACACTTAACACATAACACTTATTCCAGATACACTTAACACATAACATTTATTCCAGATACACTTAACACCTAACACTTATTCCAGATACACTTAACACATAACATTTATTCCAGATACACTTAACACCTAACACTTATTCCAGATACACTTAACACATAACATTTATTCCAGATACACTTAACACATAACATTTATTCCAGATACACTTAACACCTAACATTTATTCCAGATACACTTAACACC
>NW_013832850.1:0-417 GCF_000517525.1 Limulus polyphemus
GTAGATGGGTGGGTGGATAGATAGTTACTGAGTGATTATTGGATGGTTTTGGAGTGACTGTGTAGATATTCTTTAAGTACATGGATGGGTGTTGTTGAGTGGGTGAATGGGAGGATGGATAGTTACTGAGTGATTATTGGATGGTTTTGGAGTGACTGTATAGATATTCTTTAAGTGTATGGATGGGTGTTGTTGAGTGGGTCAATGGGAGGATGGATTGTTGAGTGGATGGGTGGGTGGATGGATAGTTACTGAGTGATTATTGGATGGTTTTGGAGTGACTGTATAGATATACTTTAAGTGTATGGATGGATGTTGTTGAGTGGGTGAATGGGAGGATGGATTGTTGAGTGGATGGATAGTTACGAGTGATTATTGGATGGTTTTGGAGTGACTGTATAGATATTCTTTAAGTAC
>NW_013832851.1:0-420 GCF_000517525.1 Limulus polyphemus
CTTATTGACAGTACACAGTATCGTAAAATCATGTAGTTTGTCAGTAATAGTACACAGTACCGTTAAATCTTGTGGCTTGTTATTGATAGTCCAAGGTATTGTTAAATGTTGTGTCTTCTTATTCAAAGTATACGGTATCGTTAAATCGTGTGGCTTGTCAGTGATAGTACAGAGTATCGTTAAATCGTGTGGCTTTTCAGTGATAGTACACAGTATCGTTAAATCTTATGGCTTGTTATTGACAGTACACAGTATTGTCAAATCTTGTGTCTTCTTATTGACAGTACACAGTATTTTTAAATCTTGTGTCTTCTTATTGACAGTACACATACTTAAATCTTGTGTATTCTTAATAATAGTACCCAGTATTGTTAAATCTTGTGTCTTCTTATTGACAGTACACAGTATTGTTAAATCATG
>NW_013832852.1:0-419 GCF_000517525.1 Limulus polyphemus
CGTTACACTGTTGGAATAAAATGTATGACGTTTGATAAGGGTTAGGGAGCTTTTCACAAACTTCGTTACACTGTTGGAATAAAACATGTGACTTTTGATAAGGGTTAGGGAGCTTTTCCCAAACTTCATTACACTGTTGGAATAAAATGTGTGACGTTTGATAAGGGTTAGGGAGCTTTTCCCAAACTTCATTAAACTGTTGGAATAAAACATGTGACTTTTGATAAGGGTAAGGGAGCTTTTCCCAAACTTCATTACACTGTTGGAATAAAATGTGTGACGTTTGATAAGGGTTAGGGAGCTTTTCCCAAACTTCGTTACACTGTTGGAATAAAATATGTGACGTTTGATAATGGTTAGGGAGCTTTTCACAAACTTCGTTACACTGTTGGAATAAAATATGTGACGTTTGATAAGGG
>NW_013832853.1:0-818 GCF_000517525.1 Limulus polyphemus
TATAGCATTGACGAAAAACATTATCTCCCAATAAATGCTAAAAAATGTACTTTCGCTAACCCAGTGTAAAAACAATCCAAAAGGTGGAGTTCATATGATAAGAAGACTATATGGTCTTCTATAGTTGGAATTTTGTTTGAATGATGTTATTCTTAAAGCTCTTCTTTGTTTATAATATAATTGAAGACAAAAAAACAACAACAGTAAAATCGAAACTATTCAAAAGTTTGATAAGAGATTATGAAATAACTATTAGAGATTTTGATAAAAGGATCTCTATTTTGATAGTCTTACATCAAGGGCATCTTTTTGTTGAAATATGAAGAAAATCTATTTTTTTCTAAACGTTTTATCAAAATCTCTAATAGTTATTTCATAATCTCTTATCAAACTTTGGCATAGTGTCGATTTTACTGTTGTTGTTTTTTTGTCTTCAATTCTATTATAAACAAAGAAGAGCTTTAAGAATAAAATCATTCAAACAAAATTCCAACTATAGAAGACCATATAGTCTTCTTATCATATGAACTCCACCTTTTGGATTGTTTTTACTCTGGGTTAGCGAAAGTACATTTTTTAGCATTTATAGTGAGATAATGTTTTTCGTCAATGCTATAATGTTTCAATTTTGTGTTTTCCGACGAAATAAGCACTATCGGGTATTTTTCTATTAATTTTGCGTCAAAAAAACACTTTTTTCCATTTTCCTAAAAAATTCATATTTTCACCTAAAACCAAAGGCTATTGCCCATGTTTTTTCCAAAAATCTCTATTTTGAAAGTCTTACATCAAGGGCATCTTTTTGTTGAAATATGAAG
>NW_013832854.1:0-619 GCF_000517525.1 Limulus polyphemus
TTTCAGGCTCTACAATATGAAATAATTCATATTCTCTACAACGTAATTTATTAGTTTTATTCACGAGAGACGTAGAGCAACAAACCTAGGAACATCTTGCAGTCACGCTGTACACTATGAAATAATACATATTCACTACAACGTAATTCTTTAGGGTTTTTAATGTCTTAAGCCACGGGAGACGTACAGCAAAAAAACCGAGGAAAATCTTTCAGTCACGCTCTACACTATGAAATAATTCATATTCACTACAACGTAATTTATTATTGTTTTTAGTGTGTTAAGCCACGAGAGACGTAGAACAAATAAACCTAAGGATAACTTTCAATCACGCTCTACACTACGAAATAAATCATATTCTCTAACACGTAATTTATTAGGGTTTTTAGTGTGTTAAGCCACGAGAGACGTAAAACAAATAAACCGAAGGAACATCTTTCAGTCACGCTCGACACTATAAAATAATTCATATTCACGACAACGTAATTTATTAGGGGTTTTATTGTCTTCAGTCACGAGAGACGTAGAGCAACAAACCTGGGAACATCTTTCAGTCACGCTCTACCCTATGAAATAATTCATATTCACTACAACGTAATTTATTCGGGTTTTTAGTGTC
>NW_013832855.1:0-419 GCF_000517525.1 Limulus polyphemus
CTAGTGATAAACTAATGAACCGATCATCAGCCAACGTTAGACTACAAAGCTTTACCAACACCAGTGATAAACTAATGAACCGATTATCAGCCAACGTTGGACTACGAAGCTTTACCAACACCAGTGATAAACTAATGAACCGATCATCAGCCAACGTTGGACTACGAAGCTTTACCAACACCAATGATAAACTAATGAACCGATCATCAGCCATCGTTAGACTACGAAGCTTTACCAACACCAGTGATAAACTAATGAACCGATCATCAGCCAACGTTGAACTACGAAGCTTTACCAACGCCAGTGATATGCTAATATACCGATTATCAGCCAACGTTGAACTACGAAGCTTTACCAACGCCAGTGATATACTAATATACCGATCATCAGCCAACGTTGGACTACGAAGCTTTACCAAC
>NW_013832856.1:0-420 GCF_000517525.1 Limulus polyphemus
GTACATAAATGCTCTTTCATTATTTAAAGAATTGTATACTGTAACAGCTGTCATGAACTTGCAGCTCAAATTCCAGTGTTCCAACATATCTACAAATCCCTCCTTAATGCCATCAGCTGTCTAACCCCAATATCTCTTGTTGTTCCTTTGACATCAGTAAACAATTCCATATGACAATCCTACAGATGCTTTAAAATGGTTGCTTCTGTTCTTTCTTTTTTTTTATTCAGGAGATCTTGGCTGTAAGAAATAAACACTAGTAAATATACAAAACATTCGAAAACCAGGTGTTACAAAATGTTTGTTCTAGGTGGGTTACATGTATGTATACAAAGTTATGATTATGAAAAAAATACACCAAGAAAATCACATTAAACTTTACCCACTACTCAATAAAAGTAATAGTTTAAACACAATTCT
>NW_013832857.1:0-417 GCF_000517525.1 Limulus polyphemus
AGCTAGTCATGAACTGAAAGGTTAGAGGAAAGGCAGCTAGTCATAAACTAACAGGCTAGAGGAAAGGCAGCTAGTCATGAACTTACAAGCTAGAGGAAAGGCAGCTAAACATGAACTGACAAGCTAGAGGAAAGGTAGCTAGTCATGAACTTAAAAGCTAGAGGAAAGGTAGCTAGTCATGAACTTAAAAGCTAGAGGAAAGGAGGCTAAACATGAACTGACAAGCTAGAGGAAAGATAGCTAGTCATAAACTGATAAGTTAGAGAAAAGGCAACTAGTCATGAACTTACAAGCTAGAGGAAAGGTAGCTAGTCATAAACTGACAAGCTAGAGGAAAGGCAGCTAAACACGAACTGACAAGCTAGAGGAAAAGCAGCTAGTCATGAACTGACAAGCTAGAGGAAAGGCAGCTAAACA
>NW_013832858.1:0-608 GCF_000517525.1 Limulus polyphemus
TAATTACCTTCTTCCACAAAACTTCCTTAATCTGCTACCTCTGGTACAGTACTACTCCGTACAGATGATAATTACCTTATTCCACAACACTTCCTTAATCTGCTACCTCTGGTACAGTACTACTCCGTACAGATGATAATTACCTTCTTCCACGTGGAAGAAGGAAATTATCATCTGTACGGAGTAGTACTGCACCAGAGGTAGCAGATTAAGGAAGTGTTGTGGAATAAGGTAATTATCATCTGTACGGACTAGTACTGTACCAGAGGTAGCAGATTAAGGAAGTGTTGTGGAAGAAGGTAATTATCATCTGTACAGAGCAAACACTTCCTTAATCTGCTACCTCTGGTACAGTACTACTCCGTACAGATGATAAGTACCTTCTTCCACAAAACTTCTTTAACCTGCTACCTATGATACAGTACTACTCCGTACAGATGATAATTACCCTCTTCTACAACACTTCCTTAATCTGCTACCTCTGGTACAGTACTAGTCCGTACAGATGATAATTACCTTATTCCACAACACTTCCTTAATCTGCTACCTCTGGTACAGTACTACTCCGTACAGATGATAATTACCTTATTCCACAACACTTCCTTAAT
>NW_013832859.1:0-964 GCF_000517525.1 Limulus polyphemus
CTTGGTTTACACTGAGGCTAAGTTAAAGGTCCATTAACATAAACATCCACTTGGTTAACACTGAGGTTAAGTTAAAGGTCCACTCACATAAACATACAGAAGAGCTTGAATTATCACCATGTCAGCTAGTCACTGATTGTATTGATGAGTTATCACCATGTCAGCTTGTCATTGATTCTATTGATGAGTTATAATTCTTCGGTTATCACCATGTCAGCTAGTCACTGATTGTATTGATGAGTTATAATTCTTGAGTTATCACCATGTCAGCTAGTCACTGATTCTATTGATGAGTTATCACCATGTCAGCTAGTCATTGATTCTATTGATGAGTTATAATTCTTGAGTCATCACCATGTCAGCTAGTCACTGATTCTATTGATGAGTTATAATTCTTATCATTTCACGTATCTCCTGGGAGGGAAGTTAAACTATTAATACTAGTTGTTGTATATGGGAAGTTAACCTTTTAATACTAGTTGTTGTGTACCATAAGTTAACCTATCAAACCTAGTTGTTGTGTATTTGAAGTTAACCTATTAAAACTAGTTGTTATAAACTCAAAGTTAATGGATACAAAATAGTGTAGATGTACATAAGAAAGTTAAAATTGGTTTTTGTAAAACATTAAACAGAAAATTACTCTTTCTTCTAAAGTTCAATGTTGGGAGATTAAAGTTGGTGGTTAAACTATAGACGTATTAGCTATAGGAATTATAAATCTCCAATAGACTCGGTGGTTAGTTGTGAAGATGATGGCGTTGTGTATGGGAGTTAACCTATCAAAACTAGTAGTTGTGTATTTACTAGTTTTGATAGGTTAACTCAAATATACAACAACTAGTATTAATAGTTTAACTCCTCATACACAACAACTAGTATTAATAAGTTAACTCCCCATACACAACTACTAGTATTAATAGGTTAACTTCCCATACACAACAACTAGTATTAATAGGTTAAC